>NC_081552.1:186961581-187104081 GCF_963082655.1 Stomoxys calcitrans | reverse complement strand
ACCGACCGACCCAGAATTACTTCATGACTTGATCTAGCTATATCCACCAGTCTGTTTGTCCGTCTATCAGGCCAAGTAAATTGCAATCGAAGTACATATCGCAATTTTAGTCGCATCATCTATACCCTACACCACCGAGTATACGTCATACTTTTAATAGATAGCACTTATATCCAAATTTATTCAGACTTTAGTTTTGCATACCTATTGAAATATCAAATAGAACCTTATACGATTTCCTTACGATGGTACGAAAATTGTGGCTTCTACAGCCTTAAAAGTTGACACGTATAGAATAAATCTTCTAGGGAGTTTTATCTAAATCGATTTTGATGAAATTTTTCACACGTATTGCGATGTCAATTGAACCATATCATGAATATTTTTGTAGAGGTCGGACCAAAATTGTGGCTTCTATAGCCTTAAAACGCCATATCGGATGAAAAATATCTATAGGAGCCATATCTGAATCTGGACCGATTGTCATGGAACTTTGCACACATATGAGGACGTTGAATAAAATTTTCCATCCCAAATTTTGTAAAGATCGGACCAAGATTGTGCCTGCTACAGCATTAAAAGTCCATATCGGATGAAAGATATATATAGGAGCTATATCTGAATCTGGACCGATTGTCATGGAACTTTGCACACATATGAGGACATTGAATAAAATTCCCTACGCCAAATTTTGTAAAGATCGGACCAAGATAGTGCCTGCTACAGCCTTAAAAGACCATATCGGATGAAAGATATATATGGGAGCTATATATAAATCTGATCCGATTATGATAAAATTTTGCACACATATCGAAACGTCACAAAAAGCTCTTCGTGCCAAATTTTGTAAAGGTCGGGTCGAAATTGTGCCTTCTATAGCCTTAATAGGTCAAATCGGACGAAAGTTATATGTGGGAACTATATCTAAATCTGAACCGATTAGATCAAATTTTGCACACATATTGGGACATCACAAAAAACACTTCGTGCCAAATTTGGTAAAGATCGCACCAAAATTGTGGCTCCTACAGCTTTAAAAGCGCATATCGGGTGAAAGTTATATATGTGGGCTATATCTAAATCCGGACCGATTTTTTTCAAAATCTATAGCGTTCGTCCTTCGATCAAAAAAGACAAAAATTGCAAATTTTTGCAAAAGCAAAGTTTGCCCATGAACATTCCACTAAGGAACAGGGGCAAACTTCTCACATATCAATGAGCGCAGTCCGATTCAAGTTTAAGCTCAATGATAAGGGGCCTCCCTTTTACAGCCGAGTCCGAACGGCGTGCCACAGTGCCACACCTCTTGAGAGAAGTTTTACAAATGTTGCCAGCACTAGGAGGCATAAACCACCGCTGAAATTTTTTTGATGGTCTCGCCAGGATTCGAACCCGGGCGTTCAGCGTCATAGGCGGACATGCTAACCTCTGCGCTACGATGGCCTCCAAAAAAAAGACACTTGTGCAAAATTTTGTGAAAATCAGACAACGAATGCAACCTGTCCCTTGATTACAAGTATACATGGACCGACAGACAGACGGACATAGCTAAATCAAATCAGGAAGTGATTCTAAGCCGATAAGTATACTTTCGATAGGTCTAGATCTTCTGTCTCTAAGCGTTGCAAACAAATGCACAAATCTATGATACCCTGTACTACAGTTGTGGTGTACGGTATAACAAGTAAGAACGTGCTGAGTTCGGCCGGGCCGAATCTTATATACCCTCCACCATTGACCGCATTTGTCGAGTTCTATGCGCGGTATCTCTTTTTAGACAAACAAAAAATATTGAATAAAAAATGTTATGCTATTAGAGCTGTATCAAATTTTAGTCCGTTTCGGACCGTAGATGAATGCTGAACATTGTAAAAGTCATTGTGAAATATATCAGGTCATTTCGATAAGAATTGCGCCTTGTAGTGGCTCAAGAAGCAAAATCGTTAGATAGGTTTATATGGGAGCTGTAACAAGCTATTGATCGATTCAGACCATTTAAGACACGTATATTGGAGGTCATGAGAAAAGCCGTTGTACAAAATTTCAGCCAAATCGGATGAGACTTGCGCCCTCTAGAGGTTCAAGATGTCAGGATCCCATGTCGGTTTATATGGCAGCTATATCAGGTTATGTACCGATTTACTTCATGCTTAGTTGTTGGAAGTAATACCAAAACACTACGTTCAAAACTTCAGTTAAATCGGACTAGAATTTCGCCCTCTAGAGGCTCAAGAAGTCGAGACCCAAGATAGGTTTATATTGCAGCTATATCAAAACATGACCCGATTTGAACCATACTTAGAGCAGTTGTTGGATGTAGTATCAAAACACAACGTGCAAAATTTCAGTTAAGTCGGACGAGAATTGCGCCCTCTAGAGGCTCAAGAAGTCAAAACTCAAGATCGGATTATAGGGCAGCTATATCAAAAAATGGACCGAGTTAAACCATACTTAGCGTTGTCGTTGGAAATGCTACCAAAACACTACGTGCATAATTTCAATCAAATCGGACGAGAATTGCGCCCTCCAAGATCGGATTACATGGGAGCTATACCAAAACATGGACCGATTTGGGCCAATTACAATAGCAACCGACCTATACTAATAACAAGTAAAAGCGTGCTAAGTTCGGCCGGGCCGAATCTTATATACCCTCCACCATGGATCGCATTTGTCGAGTTCTTTTCCCGGCATCTCTTCTTAGGCAAAAAAGGATATAAGAAAAGAGTTGCTCTGCTATTACAACGATATCAAGATATGGTCCGGTTCGGACCACAATTAAATTATATGTTGGAGACCTGTGTAAAATGTCAGCCAATTCGTATAAGAATTGCGCCTATTGGGGCTCACGAAGTAAAATAGAGAGAACGATTTATATGGGATCTGTATCGGGCTATAGACCGATTCAGACCATAATAAACACGTTTGTTGATGGTCATAAGAGTATCCATCGTACAAAATTTCAGGCATATCGGATAATAATTGCGACCTCTAGGGGTCAAGAAGTCAAGATCCCAGATCGGTTTATATGGCAGCTATATCAGGTTATGAACCGATTTGAACCTTATTTGACACGGTTGTTGAAAGTAAAAATAACATACGTCATGCAAAATTTCAGCCAAATCGGATAGGAATTGCGCCCTCTAGAAGCTCAAGAAGTCAAATCCCCAGATCTGTTTATATGACAGCTATATCAGGTTATAGACTAATTTCTACCATACTTGGCACAGTTGTTGGATATCATAACGAAATACTTCGTGCAAATATCAGGTTATGGACCGATTTAAACCATACTTGGCTCAGTTGTTGGGTATCATAACAAAACACGTTGTGCGAAATTCCATTCCAATCGGATAAGAATTGCGCACTCTAGAGGCTCAAGAAGTCAAAACCCCAGATCGGTGTATATGGCAGCTATATCAGGTTATGGACCGATTTGAACCATACTTGGCACTGTGGTTGGATATAATAACAAAACACGTCGTGCAAAATTTCATTTCTATCGGATAAGAATTGCGCACTCTAGAGGCTCAAGAATTCAAGACCCAAGATCGGTTGATATGGCAGCTATATCAGGTTATGGACCGATTTGAACTATACTTGGCACAGTTGTTGGATATCATAGCAAAACACGTCATGCAAAATTTCATCCCAATCGGATAAGAATTGTGCACTCTAGAGGCTAAAGAAGTCAAGACCCAAGATCGGTTTATATGGCAGCTATATCAAAACATGGACCGATATGGCCCATTTACAATACCAACCGACCTACACTAATAAGAAGTATTTGTGCAAAATTTCAAGCGGCTAGCTTTACTCCTTCGGAAGTTAGCGTGCTTTCGACAGACAGACGGACGGACGGACGGACGGACGGACGGACGGACAGACGGACGGACATGGCTAGATCGACATAAAATGTCACGACGTTCAAGAATATATATACTTTATGGGGTCTCAGACGAATATTTCGAGTAGTTACAAACAGAATGACGAAATTAGTATACCCCCCATCTTATGGTGGAGGGTATAAAAAGTAATTGTGCAAAATTTCAAACTGCTAGCTTTACTCCTTTGAAAGTTAGCGTGCTTTCGACAGACAGACGGACGGACAGACTTATATTTTATGGGGTCTTAGGCGCATGTTTCGTGGAGTTACAAACAAAATGACCAAATTAGTGTACCCCCATTGTATGGTTGAGGGTATAAAAATATCGCAAGGAATGTTTTGTGAAGAATACAGACGAAGCATATTGGAATTGAAAGAAATCGGTATCGACTTAGATATATCCACCATATGTATATATATATATATATATATTTATATATATATATATATGTATATATATATATATATATATATATATATATATATATATATATATATATATATATATATATATGTAAAATGGATGTTTTGGGGACAGAAAAAACCTATGGAAATTATGGCATACATCGCTTCGTTTTTATTTTCCCATACGATGTATGCCCATTTTTTCACTCTAAATGTTCGAAATGTCAACATATTTCAGATTTATTATAAAACGTATATTATAAGGACACTTTTATATAAAATGTTTACTTCCGGGACATGTCCTCGATGTATACACTTTATTAACAAGTGAAAAATTTGCCACCTTTCACTCATACATTCTGATTTTCAAAAAATCAACTCTGCGTTATCAGTTAGTCGAGTCTGCAACCATACATCATTGCCTATCCATTTAGTCAAGTTTTCAGCCATTGTGTTATCAACTTTGCGTTATAATTTATTCTACCTTTCAACCTTTCTCTATCGAAAAAGTCTTTTATGGATAATTTAAAACGCAAGATGGCGTTGCACACTGGGCCAAGCGGCAAAAAGAAAAATTGAAATAAATCAGCAACTCTTTATTTGTTGATCTGAGCGGTAAAAAATGTTCTAGACATTTGTAGAAGAGTACATTGGCTTTCAGGAAAATGGAAAATGTAGGTCAATATATTTAAAACAGGGTGAGATGCAGGGTGTCAAAATTAACCACTTTCCACTTCTCCAACCTTTTAAGATTTATAACTTTTAATCTACTGTACCGATATCCATGGTTTAGGAAGAGCTTGACGAGGTCTAAAAAAGCATGCATAATGTCCTATGCCATCGTTTACCGTTGAGGAGATATGAGCAATTTAGTTTTAAAATGTTAAAACTTTGCATTGGTTTCTTCAGTGATGTTTCTTTATAACTTCGTCAATTTCTTAGCTATATACTGAAAGTTTCTATAATCATTCCAATATATTTAGCGGTTTAAATATGGCATCGTTTTCAACATGAAAAACATTTTGTTCTTCTAAAACTAACAAAATTTTCCATAAAAGATACTCCTATTTACTTGAAGTTTTCGTAAACTTTGGCTATCAAATGATTAACATTTTTCTTTTCCATTTTCATAAAGCGGAGCCAATAAGAAAAGTTTTAAATGCTAATTTGACTCTTTTCAAAATCAAACCACCCCTTTATCTTAAAGGCAATATGACCATTTTTTATACCTTACACCACTACTATGGTATAGGGTATTATAACTTAGTGAATTTGTTTGTAACACCCAGAAGGAATAGAGATAGACCCATTGATAAGCATACTGATCGATCCCGAATCACGTTCTGATTTGATTTAGCTATGTCCGTCTGTCCATCCATGGATGTTAATTTATTAAAATCGGTTCAGATTTCAGATCTTTTTTAGCTCCCATATATGTTCGTCCGATTTGGAATGATGTTGCAATAATGTGGTCATTTGCTATACGATTTTCAAAATGTTGGCAAGTGGTTCTTCCTTATAACTCCTGACAATGTTGTTGTGTTTTAAATGAATCGTTTCAGATTTATATATAGTTAACATATATATGCATCACCCGATTTTTACTTTTAAGGCCATGGTCAGCGTATATCTTGACAGATTTTTTCAAAATTTGGCACAATGCATATGTACTTTTATGACTGTTTTTTTAATATGTGTGCCGATTTTGTTCGATTTAGATTTAGGCATAGCTCCCATATAAAGTTTTGACTTATACTGCAATAATTCGATTATTTGTGTTAATTGCAACTCTTCGGATCACTAGTAAATATAATAACAATCGGTTCAGATTTAGATATATGTGTCATTTATATATATCTCCTCATTTTCAGTTTTTGGGCCGTTGCAAGCACATTTATGAACCGATTTCCAAACAAAAGTTTGGTCGAAATTCGTCACTTCAATTGTAAGCAAATTTAAATTTCGAAGACTTCGCCTATATTGCATACCCCATATGGTGTATGGTATCAAAAGGTCGTTTTTGGACGACTTTAGACCGTCCTTACTTGTTTTTACTACATTTCAAAAGTTTCCCAAAAGTTTCACGGTGATTTTTTTATTTTAGCTTGAATGTTAATATGTTTCCAACAATTTAAGAAATGTCTCGCCATAACCCAGCTATAAATGATCGATAGTACGATGCATATAATTTAATGTTTGAAGATTATTTAATGTAAATGTCGCCCATAACCGCGCTTCAAATAGACGATCCGCTTAGTCCAATTTTGGCATACTCTTTCCAACATTTCGATCGGTATCTCACTAATAAATGCTTCTATGTTGTCTTCCATTGCGTCAATTGAACCGGGCTGTTCTGTATAGACATGAGCTTTAACATAGCCCCACAAAAACTAGTCTAAAGGCGTAAAATAGCACGAAATAGGCGGTCAATGGACCGGTCCCGAACGTAAAATAAAATGTTCACCGAATCGCCTCTCAATAAGTCTATTGTTACCCGTGCTGTGTGGCATGTGGAACCGTCTTGTTGAAACCACATGTCATGCAAGTCAAGCTCATGCATTTCTGGTCAAAAAAGTTGGGTATCACCTCACAGTAGCGCTCACCTTTCATAGTTACGTTACGATGCGCTTCATCCTTGAAGAAGTACGGTCCAATGATGCCACCACCCCATAAACTTTTTCTGGATGCATTGGTAGCACTTGCAATGCTTTTGGATGACCTTCACTCCAAAATCGGCAATTCTGCTTATTTACGTACCCATTGAGCCAAAAATTATCTTCGTCGCTCAATGGAAGAAGCGCACGATGAACCTTCTTAATAGAGCATGGATAATAAAATTCAATAATTTGCTAGCGTTGTTCGTTTGTAAGACGGTTCATGGTTAAATTATAGACCAAACTGAAGATGTTTGACAGTGAAACAAAACACGAAACGTGTGTGAGCTGTTTAAACCAGTGTTGCCAAAAAGATAATGCTAAAAAATCACCCTTTATATATATGTAAGGAACTTTAATTCTGCATCACTCCTTCTAGAAAACACAACAAGAATTATGAATATATCTCTATCCTATCCGATTTTATGTAACTGGCGACACAAAAGTCAATTTTTGAAAAACGTAAAATTTTCCAATTTTTTTTTTTGTTGCCGTCATCATTACACATAAAAACCGACCGCATTATTTACCTTATTTTAATGGATGTATAAATCATTCCCAAGCTCCGAAACTTAACTAAACTCGGTGTTAAATTCTTTTTTTGGAGAGGTTGGACCGATCTGGACCAGTTGTAGATAGGTCTCGCCGTTCCAAATTTCATTGTTGGCCAAAAACTTTAATATAGGTAGAGATACAGCGTGTCAAATTTTGTCTCTTTTGACCTCCCCAACATTGTGTAGCTTTTTGAATATAGCTACCATTAAGACCGGTATATAGATTTTACATTTATATTATATTGAATAGTATCTTTTTTACTACAGGAGACTTCGATGAAGGACTACTTATATCTTGATGTAGACCGATCTCCCGATTTAATGACTTACATAAAAGCAGCACTGATTTCCCACACACAGTGAGTTGCGATACAATCTTCGATTTCCTTACTGAGTATGGTCTAAGTCAGACTGTATCTCACTATAGCGCCCAAACAGACTAATGTGGAGCATAAAGGTATTTTGTTCAAAAAGCCGCATTTATTGATAAATTTCGCTAAAATTTGGCACAATAAGTTGCATTAAAATCTGCGCCATATTTGGGTCTTGAGTTAAGATTTTTTATTCAACATATTCTGAAAATCAAAGGCAATTTTTGAATTTCAATTGAAATTTTTTGAGTTTCAAATGGAATATCTGAATTTTAAAAGAAATTTTTTGTTTGTTTCTCTTTCGAGACGAGATAAATGATCGGAAATTGAAAGTGGAAAAGGAAAGCCAAAGATAGCAACACATACCAACCACTATGGGACGCGTTTCGTCTTGCATGCATAATTTTCCCAACGAATTATTCAGAATTTATGAAGTTTCTGAATTTCAATTGATATTTTTAGAAAAACCCTTGAAAGTGGTGTAGTCTGAATTTCAATAGAAACATTTGAACTGAATTTCAAATGATATATTATGAATTCCAATGTAAATATTCCGAATTAAGATATATGGAATATCTGAATTTCAGTTAAAATTTCTGAATTTCAAATGGAGTATATGAACGTCAAATGAAATATCTGAATATCAAATGGATTTTCTGAATTTCAAATAAAATATTCAATTCAAATGGTGTGTCCGGATTTCAAATTAAATATTCTGAATTTCAAGTGGAATATCTGAATATAAAACGGAATTTTTGACTTTCAAATACAATATCTAACTTTCAAATGACATTTCTGAATAATAAATGCAGTTTCTGAATTATATTTGGTTTCTTCGGACTTACACTTGAAAATTGTGTCAGACCACACCATTTCGTTGCAATATTCTGAATTTCAACTCAAATATTCGAAATTTAAATATAATGAATTTCAAATGGAATATTAAATTTTAATCAGCATATTTCAAATTTCATGAAATAAGTGAATTTCTATTGAAATATTCCGAATTTCATATGAAGTATATGAATTTCAAAACAAGTATTCTGAATTTCAAAAGGAATATCTGAATATCAAATGAATTTCAAAAAAATATCTGTATTTCAATGAAATTTCTGAATTATAAAAGGAATTTCTGAATTTCAATTAGTACTTGGAATATCTGAATTATATTTAAAAGTGGTGTAGTCTGATTTTCAATTGAAATATTTCTAGTTTTAATAGAAATAT
The DNA here is from genome assembly GCF_963082655.1 of Stomoxys calcitrans. NCBI lineage: Eukaryota > Metazoa > Arthropoda > Insecta > Diptera > Muscidae > Stomoxys > Stomoxys calcitrans. The sequence goes on along the minus strand of NC_081552.1, from coordinate 187,094,984 downwards.
TCTGAATTTCAAATGGAATATCTAAATTGCATTTTACATATTCTGAAATTCAAATAAATTTTCTGAATTTCAAATAAAATATCTGAATTTCAAATACAATATCTGAATTTCGAATAAAATATATGAATTTCACATAAGGGGGTCTTAATTGAAAATAAAATATTCTGCATTTCAAATGGAATATCTGAACACTACATGGAATTTCTAATTTTTAAATTGGTATTTTCTGAAATACTCTTAAAAGTGGTGTAGTCAGAATTTCAATTGGAATCTTCTGAATTATAATTGAACTTCGAATGGAATATTTGATTTTCAATTGAAAAATTTTAATATTTCAAATGGAATTTATGAAATGATCTTCAAATGAAGTATCTGAAGTTCAAATAAAATATCTGAATATCATACGGAATTTCTGAAATTCAAATTTACTACCTGAATTTTAAATGAAATTCTTAATTTAAACGGAATTTATCAATTTCAATAGGTTTAATCTGAATTACATTTGAAAGTTACACCAGTCCTGATTGACCTGACCTGAAATATTCTGAATTTTAGATAAAATATTCTGAATTTCAAATAAAATACCTACCTTTGAATTGAAATATTCTGAATTTCAAAAGAAGTATCTGAATTTCAAATGAATTATTCTGAATTTCAAAAGGACTGTATGGATATCATACGGAATTTCTGAACTTCAAACGAACTTCTGAATTACAGTTTGAATTTCTCAATTTCAATTGGTATTTTATGGAGTCTGACTTTCAATTGAAATAATCTGAATTCTAATTGAAATTTCAAATGGAATGTCTGAATTTTAATAAACACATTCTGAATTTCAAAAAACTATCGCAATCTTAATTGAAATTATTAAATATAAAATATAATATCTGGAATAGAATATCAAATGGAATATCTGAATATCAATTAATATATTTTGAAAATCAAAATATCTGAATTTCAATCGAAATATTTTGAAGTTCATACAATAAATGGTGATTTTTTAGCTATTATCTTTTCGACAACACTGATTTTCACTGCTCACGTACGTTTCGTGTTTTGTTTCACTGTCAAACATCTTCAGATTGGTCTACAATTTAACCATGAATCGTCTTGTAAACAAACAACGCTTGCAAATTAATTAATTTTATTATCAAAAAAAAGTTATCTGTTAAAAAAGTTCATAAGCAGAATTGTCGATTTTGGAGTGAAGATCAGCCAGAAGCATTGCAAGAGCTACCGATGCATCCAGAAAAAGTCACAATTTGGTGCGGTTTATGGGCTGGTGGCATCATTGGAGCGTACTTCTTCAAAGATGATGCGAATCGCAACGTACATGTAAATAGTGAGCGCTACCGTGAGACGATATCTAAAATTTTTTGCCCAAAAAACAAGAGCTTGACTTGTATGACATATGGTTTCAACAAGACGGTGCCACATGCCAAACAGCACGCGTAACAATGGACTTATTGAGAGGCAAGTTAGGTAAGGACTTTATTTCACGTTCGGGACCGGTCAATTGGCCGCCTATATCGTGCGATTTAACGCCTCTAGACTTTTTTTGTGTGGCCATGTTGAAGCTCATGTCTATACAGACAGGCCCGCTTCAATTTACGTATTTTAAGACAACATTAAATTATTTATTCGTGAGATACCGGCCGAAATGTTGAAAAGAGTATGCCAAAATTAGACTAAGCGGATGAACCATTTGAGGCGCAGCCACGATCAAGGTTTGCATGAAATAAATTATATGTACCGTTCTATCGACCCAAGTAAAGATTTAATGCATTTTTCTGAACTTTTTTTAAAAAAACTTTCCCACATCTTTTAAAACATAGCCCCTTATAATAAAAAATATTCTGAATTTGAAATGGAGTGTCTGAACATCACATAGAATTTCTGAGTTTCAAATAAAATATCTGAATTTTAAATTAATTTTCTGAATAAGAAATGGAGTTTCTGAATTTCAATTCGTATTTTATGAATTACACTTCAAAGTTGTGTAAGCTGAATTTCTGTTGAAATATTCTTAATTTAAATTCAAATATTCTGAAATTCAATTGAAATATTCTGAATTTCAAAAAATATATTCTGAATTTCTAATAAAATATCTGAATTTTAGATGGAATATCTGAATGTCGGATGGAGTACCTGAATTTTAATTCAAATAATCCGAATTTTATATGGACTTTCTGAATATCAAATGAAATTTTTAATTTTGTAATTTAATATCAGAATTTCAAATGAAATTTCTGAATTAAAAATGGAATTTCTGAATTGCAGTTGGTACTTGGAATATCTGAATTACACTTGAAAGTGGAGTGGTTTGAATTTCAAATGGAATATCTGAATTTCAAATAGCATATATGAGAATTTAATTTAAATTTCTGCATTATAAATGGAATTTCTCAATTTCAAATGGTATTTTCTGAATTGTACTTAAAAGTGGAGTAGTCTGAATTGCAAATGAAATATTCTAAATCTCAATTGAAGTACTCAAAATTTCAATTGGAATATTTGAAATTTTAAATGAAATATCTGAATATAAAGAATATTTCTGAGTTACAAATAAAATATTTGAATTTAAAATAAAATTTCTGAATTATAAATGGAATTTCTGAAATTCAATTGTTAGTTTTTGAATCACTCTTGAAAGTGGCATAGTCTGAATTTCAATTGAAATATTCTAAATTTCAATTGAAAGATTCGGAATTTTAATTGACATTTTCTGAATTTCAAATAAAGTATCTGAATTTCAATTTAAATATTTTATATTTAAAAAAAAAATTCTGAATTTCCGATGAAATTTCTGAATTTCAAATGAAATTTCTGAATTTCAAATGAAATTTCAAAATATTAAATGAAATTTCTGAATTACAAACAGAATTCTAAATTTCAATTGGTATTTTCTTAATTACACTTCAAAGTGAGGTATTCTGATATTCAAATGGAATATCTGAATTTCAAGTCGAATATCTTAATTTCATATAAATTATCTGAATTTTAAATGAAAATATCACAGTCCTTTCTGGTAATCAGCTGATACCACATGTTAATTTTTCTGCGCTAAAAATGTTTTCCTTAAAATATTACATTATGGTATTTCTAAGAAATAATAAACGTAGAGTTGCGTTTGTTTCTAACGAATGCCTTTCAAATATCTAAGATATGCTACAGTTCTCGATTCGGCCAATCGATATCAAGCGCTCGATAGAGATGATATGGAATCAGCAAGTAAAGAAGATGGTGAAATTACTATAACATGAGATACGTTTCCACCAATTGTTGTTGGCCAAACTATGATCTTTTCTAAAATAATCGCTTGGTTGAGGTCGCAATAATAGCTCCAAAAAATATTCATCGGAACAAAAGTAATTTCAAGACGACGAGATATATATGAATGAATACGGCCGTCATCAAATTTCAAAAAAGGAAATCCGCACAATTAGATTTTTCTATGGAATCGTTGTGAAGTGGCCCAATTAAAAATAACAAAGGTCCCACACAATTTGCGAAATGTGTAATGTTTGGTCATGGCTCTAGGAATTATCACCGAACAGTTGTCTGTCCTGCATGCGCCGGTAACCATGATCTCCCAGTTTGTACTTTAAATCAGACTCAACGCGATGGTCCTGTTGTGTATAAATATTTTAACTGTTCCAAGAGAAACCTAAATAATGTGAACCATAAGGCTGATGATCCAAAATGTCCATGTAGACAAGATTACACGCAAATGCGTAATCGAGTTACGAACAAAATTTCCTGTGGTACACGATGTGTGTATGAATATTACATAGAACCAGATGATTTCCCTCAAGCTGGTTACAAAAACCAAGGTTTGTCTTCTCGATCAGCTGTTGATAATCCAACATGTTAATCTAGAACACAGGGTGGTTAATTTTTAGTGGGTTAAGATCCCCATATGTTCAAACAGCTGGCCGTCAATCAGCTAGAAATTTTAGTACTCAACCATTTGGCAATTGCAACCTATACTCTAACGTTACAACCCAGTCAAGTAGACGATGCGGACGACTTAACGATGATGAATTTGTTATGATGATATTTACTTTGAAGCTATTGATCGCCTACAACAGTGCAGAATAGGTATGATAAATTCAGAGTTTTAGGAATGATGTTACGTCATACTTTATAATTCATTCAACATAAATCAGATTCATGTTATACACAGGAATTGCCAAGGCATAACCACAAAATGCAGCAATTATGCAGCAGAATTTGCTGAATTTTGATTTTTACAACAAAATCATATGTTTTTTTCTTAAATGAAACATTTCTCAAACCTCATCATAAATTCAAGATGGAAGGCTACAAAATCCACAGTAATGATCGGTTAACTCATGGCGGCTGTGTGTTCATTGGAATAAGAAAAGCTGTGTGTTCATTGGAATTAATTAAGGGGAACAATGTTATAATAACATCTGCTTATACCCCACATTAGAAGCCTAACATTAAATATGACTTAATAAAGTTAAATAGAAAAAATAATGATGTTTTAATTTTTGGCGACTTTAACGCACAACATACAAGCTGGAATTGGGTAATGAGTAACACCGCTGGGAACGTACTTTATAAATATCAAAATCAGTCCTGAGTACATGTTTATAATCCTCCAAATCCTACACGGTTCGCCCAGAATTCTATTCCAACAATATCTCATCTAGAGACTCACTCGAACGCCCTTTCTTCAGACCACGTTCCCATCACTTGTTGTATACGAGGGTTGTCTTTTATATTTCGGGATTGGACAACCCTTGTGGTGTAATCTCCCAACTGACAGCTCTATCGTAAAGCTTGACATTTTTGAAGTTATACGTACTCAGAACGTTTCGACTTACGAGCGATATTTGTGTTGTTTAGAGTAACTTGAACGATTTTTAGGTTAACTTTCATTTTGATGCATAATTTGAAGTGGTGGATTTAAAATTAAAATCAAAGAATGTGATTTTTTTGCGTTTTTTTTTTTTGGTCATAAAAAGTATTTACATTGATTAGTCTTTATTAAAAAAGCATATTATAGATACGTTTCAAGTGAAACTTGAACAAAATATGTCAACCTAAACGGGTGCAATATATGCCTCAAAATAGGCAAGTTTTTATTAAAACAATTAGAAAAACCCCGCGAGTTCTCAGCTAAGTCCCCCACAGGGCTAATATTTTTTACTTTATATGTTTCCTAAACTCATGCACAAAATTTTTTGAACCAAACCATATTTATAGCCTCCACAGAAAATTTACTAAAAAATACCGATTTGGAAACTATTTTTGCCCGAAATGGGCATTTTGGGTATCTCTGTAAAAAGTTTTGGGCAGAATTTATTTATGGTTTATGGTGGGGCCAGCCCTATGCGAATTAGCTTCAAACTTTAATTTAAGTTTCGTTTTCTACTCCCAAATACCGTTAATTTGAGTCCAATATTATTACAATCGATCCACTTTTAATTCCGGATAGTTATTTTTGGGGCAAGGTTCCGACCCGCTTCTGATATCAAAAATTTATGTAGCCTATTATTCCTTCCAGACCATCCAACACAATCTGCGGAAAATTAAAGAAAATCGGTTCGGTCATTTTCGAATCTCAAAAAAAACGTACAAGTAAACACACTATGACTTTTGTATATAGAGAGATATTTCTTTCTATGTTATAGTTATAATGGGCCCAAAAAAATTGACCCGCGTTAAAGAGTAGATGTCGTGGTACTAAAATAGCTGAATTCGTTATAGCGCTCTGGTTCAATTGCGGCGAGTACATGAACTAATCCGATATTAAATCTGTATGACTTTGGCAACATTGCGGCGATAATCTGAACTAGTGCAAACATCAACTCTGAGGTAGTAATATCAAAACGGTATTTTTAGATTGATTTTCATTTTGATTTGGATTGGTGACAAAATTTACAATGACTTGCTGCAAAAAGTGTCCACATGTCCACAATTCAGTTAAAATTTATACAGCTTAAAAATCAAAGAATGCGCAAAAAGTGTTTTTTGCATTTTTTGGCCAACAAAGTATTTTCATTATTTATTCTTAATTGAAAAAATAGCTTAAATACCAATATATTTTTTTGTAACGAGGAAATATTATGGATAATTTTCAAGTGAAATTTCAACAAGCTATGTCAACCTAAACGGGTGCTTAAGTTACTTTAGGATAGGCCATTTATTTATTTAACAATTGGAAAACCCCTCGAGATCTCAAAATGCGAAGCCTAGATCCCCATTAGCTCAAATATTTTTATACCCATCACCGACGGATGGGGGTATATTCATTTTGTCATTCCGTTTGCAACACATCGAAATATCCATTTCCGACCCTATAAAGTATATATATTCTTGATCAGCGTAAAAATCTAAGACGATCTAGACATGTCCGTCCGTCTGTCCGTCTGTCTGTTGAAATCACGCGACAGTATTCAAAAATAGAGATATTGAGCTGAAACTTTGCGCAGATTCTTTTTTTGTTCATAAGCAGGGTAAGTTCAAAGATGGGCTATATCGGACTATATTTTGATATAGCCGCCATATAGACTGATCCTCTAATTTAGGGTCGTAGGCCCCTAAAAGCCACATTTATTATTCGATTTTACTGAAATTTGGGACAGTGAGTTGTGTTAGTCCCTTCGTCATCCTCCGTCAATTTGGCTCAGATCGGTCCAGATTTGGAAATAGCTGCAATATAGAGCGATCCTCCGATTTAGGGTCATAGGCCCATAAAAGCTTCATTTATTATCCGATTTTGCTGAAATTTGGGACAGTGCGTTGTCTTGGGCCCTTCCCCATCCTCCGTTAATATGGGTCAAATCGGTTCAGATTTGGATATAGCTGCCATATAGACCGAGACGATCTAGACATGTCCGTCCGTCTGTCCGTCTGTCTGTTGAAATCACGCGACAGTATTCAAAAATAGAGATATTGAGCTGAAACTTTGCGCAGATTCTTTTTTTGTTCATAAGCAGGTTAAGTTCAAAGATGGGCTATATCGGACTATATTTTGATATAGCCGCCATATAGACTGATCCTCTAATTTAGGGTCGTAGGCTCCTAAAAGCCACATTTAATTATTCGATTTTACTGAAATTTGGGACAGTGAGTTTGTTTTAGTCCCTTCGTCATCCTCCGTCAATTTGGCTCAGATCGGTCCAGATTTGGAAATAGCTGCAATATAGAGCGATCCTCCGATTTAGGGTCATAGGCCCATAAAAGCTTCATTTATTATCCGATTTTGCTGAAATTTGGGACAGTGCGTTGTCTTGGGCCCTTCCCCATCCTCCGTTAATATGGCTCAAATCGGTTCAGATTTGGATATAGCTGCCATATAGACCGATCCTCCAATTTAGGGTCTTAGGCCCCTAAAAGCCACATTTATTATCCGATTTTTCTGAAATTTGGGACAGTGAGTTGTGTTAGATCCTTCAACGTCCTTCGTCAATTTGGCCCAGATGGGTTCAGATTTGGATATAGCTGCCATATAGACCGATCCTTCGATTTAGGGTCATAGGCCCATAAAAGCCACATTTATTATCTGATTTTGCTGAAATTTGGGACAGTGGGTTATCTTACGCCCTTCGACATCCTCCGTTAATATGGCTCAGATCGGTTCAGATTTGGATATGACTGCCATATAGACCGATCCTCCATTTTAGGGTCGTAGGCCGCTAAAAGCCGCATTTGTTATTCGATTTTGCTGAAATTTGGGACAGTGAGTTGTGTTAGACCCTTCAACGTCCTTCGTCAATTTGGCTTAGATCGGTCCAGATTTGGATATAGCTGCCATATAGACCGATCTCTCGGTTTTAGGTTTAAGGGCTATAAAAAGCGCATTTATTGTCCGATGTTGCCAGGATGTTGTCCGATGTTGGGACAAAGAGTTAAGTTAAGCCCCTCCACATATTTCTGCAATTTGGTCTAGATCGATCAAGTTTTGCATATAGCTGCCATATAGACCGATCTCTCGATTTAAAGCCTTGGCCCCATAAAAGGCGCATTTTTAATCCGATTGCACTGAAATTTTACACACTGACTTATGTTATGCTTTTCGACATCCGTGTCGTATATAGTTCAGATCGGTTTATTTTTAGATATAACTACTAAAAGACCAATATTTTGTTATATACAATTGAACAATAACTTTTGCTTATTAGTATTTATCAGGTCCAAATCGGAATATATATTGATATAGCTGCTATGGGGCATAAGGTATGCAATTTGCACCGAATTTTGATGAAAGGTGGTTTACATATATACCCGAGTTGGTGGGTATCCAAAGTTCGGCCCGGCCGAACTTAACGCCTTTTTACTTGTTTTATTTCATATGTCCCCTGAACCCATGCAAACAATTTTTTACACGAAACCATATTTGTAGCCTCTACAGAAAATTTTCCAAACAAAATGCCGATTTGGAAACTATCTTAGCTCTGTAAAAACTTATTTAATTTTGGTCTTTTAAATACACTTATATCTGTAAATATCAAACAGAATTATTAAGATATCTTTATTTGTTTTTTTTCTTAGAATTTTTCAGCGCTATTCAGCAAAAAAAGAATTTTAGAAGTCGGATCACAAATGATGATTTGGCAGCCGGAACAATTTTTCTTAATTCCGAGGTGACCAACTTAAGGATCTTGCGGCGAAACGCTTACACTACACAGGGCCTTGACCATTTCAAAATTAAAATAAAAGCGTGCCAAATCGGATAGGAATTGCGCCCTCTAGAAGCTCAAGAAGTCAAATCCCCAGATCTGTTTATATGACAGCTATATCAGGTTATGGACCGATTTCAATCATACTTGGCACAGTTGTTGGATATCATAACGAAATACTTCGTGCAAAAATTCATTCAAATCGGATACAAATTGTGCCCTCTAGAGGCTCAAGACCCAAGATCGGTTTAAAATGCAGCTATATCAGGTTATCGACCGATTTAAATCGCACTTGGCACAGTTGTTGGGTATCATAACAAAACACGTCGTGCGAAATTCCATTCCAATCGGATAAGAATTGCGCCCTCTAGAGGGTCAAGAAGTCAAGACCCAAGATCGGTTTATATGGCAGCTATATCAGGTTATGGACCGATTTGAACCATACTTGGCGCTGTTGTTGGATATAATAACAAAACATGTCGTTCAAAATTTCATTTCAATCGGATAAGAATTGCGCACTCTAGAGGCTCAAGAAGTCAAGACCCAAGATCGGTTTATATGGCAGCTATATCAGGCTATGGACCGGACGGACGGACGGATGTATGTTGTATGTTGCCTCGATCGGTCTATATGTTCGTTCAAGGTTTTTGTGGAGGGGCGAGTCCCATTCGAATTGGCTTGACCATATTTGTAACCTTCACAGAAAATTTACTACAAAATGCCGATTTGGAAACTATCTCTGCCCAAAATTGGTATTATGGGTTTCTCCAAAAAAAAATTTCGAGCAGATTGGTCTTTAAAATTCAAATAGTTATCTCTATCCGTCCTCATATGGCATATTTCCTACTAGTTTTTTCGGTTCTATCCCACTGTATGTTGCCTCGATCGGTGTATATGTGCGTTTGGGGTTATTGTGGTGGGGCTAGCCCCATTCGAATTAGTTTAAAATTTTAATATGTTTTATTTTCTACTCCCAAATACCGTTAATTTGAGTCCAATATTATTACAATCGATCCACTTTTAATTTTGGTGGTTATTTTTAGGGTAAGGGGAAGGCTCCGACCCGACCTCGATATCAAACATTTATATAGCCTATTATTCCTTCCAGACCATTTTAACCAATCTGTGGAAATTTCAAGAACATCGGTTTGGTCGTTTTCGAGTTTCGAACAAACAGACAAGCAAACACACTATGACTTGTATATACAGAGCGATGCTGCTGTCTATGTTATAGTTACAATGAGCCCAAAAGAATTTACCCCCGTAAAAAGTAGATGTCGTGGCACTAAAATAGCCGAATTCATTACAGCGCTCTGTTTTAATTGCGGCGAGTACACGAACTAATCCAATATTAAATCTGAGTGACTTTGGCGACATTGCGGCAATACTCTGAACTACCACCCTGAGGTGGTAACATTGAAACAACAGGGTTGATTTTGTAGGTTGCTGTTTTACACGATACCATTCTGGCAACACGATGAGCAAAAATAAAATTAAAAAACCACTTATTTTTTATAGAAAACAAGAGTATATATGAGAAATAAGTGTTATTTTAGTGATAAAAATTATGGAGAATCTAGAAAAAGTCATAAAATCGTAAAGCAAAAAGTGTCCCCAATGTATCGGTGTCCTCAAAACATCCATAATATAGACGGAAATTTTGGGGACAGTCCCCAAAGTATACAAATGTCCTCGAAATATACATTATACAGAAAAATTGTCCCGAAAGTATCCATTTTACATATATATATATATATATATATATATATATATATATATATATATATATATATATATATATATATATATATATATATATATATATATATATATATATATATATATATATGTATATATATATATATATATATATATATATTAGTCCGATTTGGACTTATATAACAATATTGTGGTAATTTAAAGGCACTGTAGCGCAGGCGCTATCATGTCCACCTGTGAAGTTGGAAGCCTGGGTTCGAATCCAGGCGAGAACCTGAGACAAAATTTTCAGCGTTGGAGAAATTTTTTAGGAACGAAGAGCTGCATACAGATTGGATTCGGTTATAAAAATGTGGTCCCTCATCATTGAGCTTTAACTTGGACCGGAGAGCACTTAGTCATATAAGAAGATTGCCCCTGTTCCTTTTCACCACCACTTAGTACAGAACTTTTTACATGGCAGTACAGAAATCGGCTTGGAGTGCCCTCTTAATACTAACAAGTAAAATCGTGCTAAGTTTAGACGGGCCGAATCTTAAGAACCCACTACCATGAATTCTGTTTAAAATTTATACAAAATATATTTAGTTGAAGGGCATAATTTTATTCTATATACCAAACTTCAGTCAAACCGGCAAAAATTAAAGCTTCTACGAACCGAACAAAAATGATCGAGAAACCGATTTACATGGGAGCTATATTAGGTTATAAACGGATATTGATATTACAGTTATTAAAAGTCGTAAAAGAACATTCAAAATTTTATTCAAACGGACAAAAATTGCGGCTTCCAGGAGCTCAATGAGTCAAATCGGGATCGGTTTATATGGGTGTTATATCAGTTTAAAGATAGATTTGAACCATATTTAACACAGTTGTTGGAAGTCATAACAGACCACTATGTGCAAAATTTCAACCAAATCGGTTGCTATGGGAGCTATATCCAAATCTGAACCGATATGGCTCATTTGCAATTCCCATTGACCTACATCTTTACTTAGTATATGTGCAAAGCTTTACGCGTTCGATCGCCATCGTGATTTCGAAAGACGGTCGAACGGACAAGGCTAGATAGACTCAGGATGTCGAGACGATCAAGAATATGTATGCTTTATGGGGTCCTGGATCAATATTTCGAGCAGTTACAAACGGATTGACTACACTGGTATATGGATATAAAAACTTTCGTGACGCACACTACAATATATGGAACTGACTTTGCAAACTTATATTTATACCCATCACCGAAGAATGGGTGTGTACTAATCTAGTCATTCCGTTTGCAACACATCGAAATATCCACTTCCGATCCTATAAATTATATATATTCTTGATCGTCGTAAACATCTTAGACGATCTAACCATGTCCGTTCGTCCGTCAGTCCGTCCGTCTGTCTGTCCGTCTGTCTGCTAAAATTACTTTAAAAGTAGATATTGTACATTGAGATAAAACTTTACACAGATTTTTATTTTTTTACACGCAGATATGGAGGCCACCGTAGCGCAGAGGTTAGCATGTCCTCCTATGACGCTGAACACCTGGGTTCGAATACTGGCGAGACCATCAAAAAAAATTTCAGCGGTGGTTTTCCCCTCCTAATGCTGGCAACATTTGTAAGGTACTATGCCATGTAAAACTTCTCTCCAAAGAGGTGTCGCACTGTGGCACGCCGTTCGGACTCGGCTATAAAAAGGAGGACCCTTATCATTGAGCTTAAACTTGAATCGGACTGCACTCATTGATATGTGAGAAGTTTGCCCCTGTTCCTTAGTGGATGTTCATGGGCAAAATTTGCAATTTGCAATATGCAGATTTAGTTTGAAGAGTGCTATAGCAGACTATATCTTGATATAGCTCCCATATAGACCGATCTAAGGTCTGAGGCCCATAAAAGCTTCATTTCTTTTCCGATTGCTATGGGTTGTTGTTGTAGAAGTATGTTTTATACTGAGGCGGCAGCCCTTGCCGATGAAGAACTCCATCGGGTCAATCCGGTACGTACAACCGGCTGTCATGGGATTGCTATGGGTGCATGAATAATGTATTATTCACCGGATTATGACGAAAGATGGTTTACATACAGTAGCACAGAAAAATCTGCATACCCCACTCAAAAACCAAATTTTACATAACAAAATTTTTGTAAGGAATATACCCCCACCGAAGGATGGGGGTATATTATTGTCATTCTATTTGCAACACATCGAAATACCCATTACCTACCCTATAAAGTATATATATATTCTTGATCAGCGTAAAAATCTAAGGCGATCTATCCATATCTGTCCGTCTGTCTGTTGAAATCACGCTACAGTCTTTAAAAACAGAGATATTTATGTTAAAACTTTGCACAGATTCTTCTTTTGTCCATAAGCAGGTTAAGTTCGAAGATGGGCTATATCGGACAATATCTTGATATGGCGCCGATTTAGACGAAATATACCGATTTAGTGCCTTTGGCTCATAAAAGCCTCATTTATTATACGATTGTTCTGAAATTTGGGACAGTGAGTTCTGTTAGGCCCTTCGTCATCCTTGTTCAAGTTGGCCCAGACCGATCTCTCGATTTAAGGTCTTGGGCCCATTAAAGGCGCATTTATTGTCCGATTTTGCCAAAATTTGTAACAGTGAGTTGTGTTAGGCCAGTCTACATCCTACTTTAATTTGGATCGGTTCGGTTTGGATATGGTTGCCATATTGCCCGATTTTTCGATTTAAAGTTGTGGGTCCATTAAAGGTGCATCTATTATCCGATCTCTCCGAGATTTGAGACCGTACGCTATGTTAGGCCCTTCGACATCCTTCGTCAATTTTTCCCAGGTCGGTCCAGTTTTGGATATAGCTGCCATATAGACTGATTTAAGGTTTTGGACCCATAATAGACGCATTTATGGTTCCATATTGCCGAAATTCGGGACAAAGCGATTCAAGGTTTTGGGCCCATAAAAAGCAAATTTATTATCCGATTTTGCCAAAATGTGGGGCATTGAGTTGTGTTAGATCCTTCGACATCCTTCTTCAATTTGGTCCAGATCGGTGCTGATTTGAATATAGCTGCAATATAGACCGATCTCTCGATTCAAGGTTTTGGGCCCATAAAAGTGGCATTTGTTGTCCGATGTCGCCGAAATTTGGGACAGTAAGTTGTGTTAGGCTCTTCGACATTTTCCTTGAACTTGGTCCAAATCGGTAAAGATTTCGATATGGCTGCCATACACCCCGATATCTTGAATTAAAGTCTTGGCCCCATAAAAGGCGCATTTATAATCCGGTTACACTGAAATTTGACACAGGCTTTTCGACATCCATCTCGTAAATCGTTCAGATCGGTTTATTTTTAGAGGTAGCTACTAAAAAAACCAATATTTTGTTGTACACATTTGAACAATAACTTGTACTTATTAGTATTTGGTCCAAACCGGAACATATTTGCATGTAACTGCTTTTGGGCATAATGAATGCATTTTTCACCGGTTTTTGACGAAAGATTGTTTACATATATACTCGAGGTGGTGGGTATCCAAAATACGGCCTGGCCGAACTTAACGCCTTTTTACTTATTTTATATTCACTTTACAAAGCTTTATATTGCGGTTTCTGAAGCGGGGCGGACATTTATCCCCTATCCAAAAGTTATTTTCCTACTCTTCACTCGATGGTTTTGGCTGGTTTTGGGCAACCCCAAATATATTCGGTCCTTACTATTAATAAAAGATTAATACTCTACCCTTAACAACCTTTCATTAGAGTCCCATATTGTCCCTATCGGCATACATGCCCTAAGGGGGGATTTTGGCGATCGACTGCCAGATTCTTTGGACAATTTTCATACAGGTACATGAAATTCGTATTCCACTAACAAAATGGGTCAACAACAAATTTCCAATTTCTCCTACTGTTCACTAAATACACACCTGCCAGCAACACCATCTAGCTCACATTCAGAAGTCACATTGGAAATTTTACTTCCATTGTTTAATTCCACATTGATTTTAAGCATACTTGATATGTCTTCCAATTCAAAGTTAATTGATTATCCTTAGTGCAAGCATATCCTATGTAGGTTGTTATGCCATTTCACTTAAAATAAACAGAGCAGCATGGTGGTGAACAGCATGTCATGGACTCAGATTTCATCAAAAGCACCATTAGATGACTTTGCAGCCACTATGAGGTCAATTCATGCTGGTCTCATTTACCAATAGAATGGGATAATCGATTGTCCTTCGAGGAACTGACATAGTCAATACTCAGTCAGTAAGAAAGCCAGCTTCAATGTATTCAACCTACATACTCTGTGTCTATTATTACTCAGTCATTGGGGCGTTTTCGAGGTTTTCTTACAGCCTCATTTGATTTGTCACTAAATATGGTTTGGTACACACATACGCATATAAGTGTATACGAATATAGTTCAGCAACAATTAATCAGAAACTCAGTGGGTGTTTGTGTAACTATGAGTGAGCGTATGGGATGGGTAGGTTGCCCTAGCAAGTATGCGGCAGCAGTTACAAATGTTTAATGTTGGGTAAACAAGTAAAGGTGAATCCATTCAAACTATACTCATGGAAAATGTGAAAAGGTTAACGGTTCGTTTAAACCGAATTTAGAAACTTTTACTTTCCTTGGAAATCTGAATTTAGTCCACTTATTTGGAAAACGCTTAAATCCGATAATATTTAATGCGAAAAATTTCAGAGCTGAAATTGTAAATGGGCACCCTGGAGGTGGGTAACCATAACATACCAAATGGTGATTGAGGCTCAAATGAAAGGTGTTCGGGAGAAGAACACGAATCTGACATTGACAAGTAAGGAAAGGCAAAAGTCGGACGGTACCGACTGCAATATCTAAATCTGAACCCATTTCGACCAAACTTCTTATATATGGGTTGCCCAAAAAGTAATTGCGGATTTTTCATATAGTCGGCGTTGACAAATTTTTTCACAGCTTGTGACTCTGTAATTGCATTCTTTCTTCTGTCAGTTATCAGCTGTTACTTTTAGCTTGCTTTAGAAAAAAAGTATAAAAAAATATATTTAATTAAAGTTCATTCTAAGCTTTATTAAAAATGCATTTACTTTCTTTTAAAAAATCCGCAATTACTTTTTGGGCAACCCAATATATTAGCAAGATTGGTCAATTAATGCGCTTGCGTGGCTCTAGAAGTGAAAATCATGCGAAATACATACATGGCAGCTATATCTATATATGATCCCATTTCTATAAAATAAGCCAATAATATTAAGAATTCTAAAGAAATCTTCCTGCCAAATTTGGAGAGAATCGGTTAACAAATGAGCACTTTGTTGCAATATTTCTCAAAATCGAACGAACATATATGGGAGCTATATATGAATGAGAACCGATTTCGACCAAACTCTATAAATATTGTGGCGGTCGTCGAGGAAATCGTTGTACAACATTTTGGAAAGGTTTATCAATTAATTCCCTTACAGTGGCTCTAGCAAATCGTGCGATATATATATATATATATATATATATGAGAGCTATACCCAAATCTGAACCGATTTTTCCCAATTTCAATAGGCTTCGTCTCTAGGCCGAAAAAAAAAATGCCTGTATCAAAATTTAAGATATGGTCACATAATTAGCATGGATAGACGGACAAAAAGACAGATATAAGGACATAGCTAAATCGAATCAGAAAGTAATTCAGAGTCGACCGGTATACTTATCAGTGGGTCTATCTCTTATCCTTCTGTGTGTTTCAAACAAATGCATAAGTTATAATACCCTGTAATACCAGTGGTGGTGTAAGGTATACAAGTTGGATCCAAGTGACTTTACAACTCATATTCGTTCCAATCAGCCGTATAAAGTCAGTTTGCAAATCTGGCACTAAAAATTTGAGTCCAAGTAACTGAGACAATATCGGTCTCAAATAAATTGGTCTTTCTACTAAAGTTTAAATTTTCTCCTTCTACGTTTACCATCAGGTTCATTTTCAAAAGACTTCTTACCTAATTCTTTTGTACGTTGTTTTTTGATATATTTGACTATGGTAACGTCGTCATACAGTTTTCTCAAACACCCCCAGTACTGTCTCGCCTGCCTTCGTAACCTTATAACAACACGGGTCTTGTATAGCGTAATTATTCCCTATACCACTACTGTGGTAAAGGGTATTATACCTTAGTGCATTTATTTGTATCAAACGTTCTGATTCGATCTAGCTATTCCGTCTGTATTTCTGTCCAAGTTAATTTTAACAAATAACAGGTAAAAGCATGCTCGGTTCGGTCGGGCAAAATCTCGGGAAACCACTACCATGGATTCTTCCAAAAATTTATACAAAATAAATTTAGTTGATGGACATACCAAACTTCTGTCAAACTAGCAAAAATTAAAGCTTCTATGAATCGAACAAGGATAATCGAGAGACCGGTATACATGGGAGCTATAACAGGTTATAGACTGACTTGGACCGTAATTGGCATAGTTATTGGAAGTCCCAACAGAGTACCGCATGCAAAATTTCAGCCAAATCGGCTTACAGAACATTAAAAAATTAAATCGTTAGATCGGTTTGGTGGGAGCTTTACCAGGTTATAGATCGATTCGGACCGTGCCTAGCACAGTTGTTGAAAGTTATTACAGAAACACTACATGCAATATTTCAGCCAAATCGGACAAACATTGCGGCTTCCAGGGCTCACGAAGTGAAATCGGGAGATCTGTTTAGATGGGAGCCTTAACAAGTTAAAGTTAAGGCTCCCATCTAAGTTAAGTTCCATCTAAGGCGTTAAGTTCGGCCGGGCCGAACTTTGAATACCCACCAGCTTCGGTTTATATATATAAACCACCTTTCGTCAAAATCCGGCGAAAAATGCATACCTTATGCCATATAGCAGCTATATCAAAATATGTTCCGATTTGTACCAAATACTAATTTGTGCAAGCCATTGTTCAATTGTGTATAACAAAATATTGATCATTTTGGTAGTTATATCTAAAAACAAGTAAAAAGGCGTTAAGTTCGGCCGGGCCGAACTTTGGATACCCACCACCTCGGATATATATGTGAACCACCTTTCCTCAAAATCCGGTGCAAAATTCATACCTTATGCCTCATAGCAGCTATGTTTCGATTTGGACCAGATACTAATAAGTAAAAGTTATTGTTCAATTGTATATAACAAAATATTGTTCTTTTTATACCCTCCACCATAAGATGGGGGGTATACTAATTTCGTCATTCTGTTTGTAACTACTCGAAATATTCGTCTTAGACCCCATAAAGTATATATATTCTTGATCGTCGTGAAATTTTATGTCGATCTAGCCATGTCCGTCCGTCTGTCTGTCCGTCCGTCCGTCCGTCCGTCCGTCCGTCCGTCCGTCCGTCTGTCTGTCGAAAGCACGCTAACTTCCGAACGAGTAAAGCTAGGCGCTTGAAATTTTGCACGAATACTTCTTATTAGTGTAGGTCGGTTGGTATTGTAAATGGGCCATATCGGTCCATGTTTTGATATAGCTGCCATATAAACCGATCTTGGGTCTTGACTTCTTGAGCCTCTTGAGTGCGCAATTCTTATCCGATTGGAATGAAATTTTGCACGACGTGTTTTGTTACTATATTCAACAACTGTGCCAAGTATGGTTCAAATCGGTCCATAACCTGATATAGCTGTCATATAAACCGATCTTGGATCTTGATTTCTTGAGCCTCTAGAGGGCGCAAATATTATCCAATTTGAATGAATTTTGGCACGTAGTATTTTGTTATGATATCCAACAACTGTGCCAAATATGGTTCAAATCGGTTCATAACCTGATATAGCTGCCATATAAACCGATCTGGGATCTTGACTTGTTGAGCCTCCAGAGGTCGCCATTATTATCCGATTTGCCTGAAATTTTGTACGACGGATTCTCTCATGACCATTAACATACGTGTTTATTATGGTCTGAATCGGTTTATAGCCTGATATAGCTCCCATATAAATCGATCTCTCTATTTTACTTCTTGAGCCCACAAAGGGCGCAATTCTTATTCGAATTGGCTGCCATTTTACACAGGTCTCCAACATATAATTTAATTGTGGTCCAAACCGGACCATATCTTGATATCGCTCTATTAGCAGAGCAAATCTTTTCTTATATCCTTTTTTGCCTAAGAAGAGATGCCGGGAAAAGAACTCGACATATGCGATCCATGGTGGAGGGTATATAAGATTCGGCCCGGCCGAACTTAGCACGCTTTTACTTGTTAGTAGTTATATCTAAAAATAAACCGATCTGAACTATACACCACACGGATGTCGAAAAGCATAACATAAGTCAGTGTGTCAAATTTCAATCGCAATCGGATTAAAAAGTCTAAGACAACTCACTGTCCCAAATTTCAGCGAAATCGGGTAATAAATGTAGCTTTTATGGGCCTATGACCTTAGATCGGAGGATCGGTCTATATGGCAGCTACATCCAAATCTGGACCGATCTGGTCCAAATTGACGGAGGATGTCGAAGGGCCTAACCCAACTCACGGTCCCGAATTTCAGCAAAATCGGATAATAAATGTGGCTTTTATGGGCCTAAGACCCTAAATCGGAGGATCGGTCTATATGGCAGCTATATCAAAATCTAAACCGATCTGAGCCATATTAACGGAAGATGTCGAAGGGCCTAAGACAACTCACTGTCCCGAATTTCAGCAAAATCGGATAATAAATGTGGCTTTTATGGGCCTAAGACCCTAAATTGGAGGATCGGTCTATATGGCAGCTATATCCAAATCTGGACCGATCTGGGCCAAATTGACGGAGGATATCGAAGGGCCTAACACAACTCACTGTCCCAAATTTCAGCAAAATCTGATAGTAAATGTGGCCTTTATTGGCCTAAGACCCTAAATCGGCGGATCGGTCTATATGGGGGCTATATCAAGAAATAGTCCGATATAGCCCATCTTCGAACTTAACCTGCTTATGGATACAAAAAAGAACCTGTGCAAAATTTCAGCTCAATATCTCTATTTTTGAAGACTGTAGCGTGATTTCAACAGACAGACGGACAGACGGACGGACATGTCATGTCTAGATCGTCTTAGATTTTTACGCTGATCAAGAATATATATACTTTATAGGGTCGGGAATGGATATTTCGATGTGTTGCAAACGGAATGAGAAAATGAATATACCCCCATCCGTCGGTGGTGGGTATAATAAACTGATCTGACCCATATACGACCCGGATGTCGAAAAGCCTAATATAAGTTACTGTGTCAAATTTCATTGAAATCCGATTATAAATGTGCCTTTTATGTAGCCAAGACTTTAAATCGAGATATCGGTCTATATGGCAGCTTTATCCAAATCTAGACCGTTTTGGGCCAAGTTGCAGAAAAATGTCGAATAGCCTAACACAACTCACTGTCCCAAAATTTCGGCGAAATCGGACAGTAACTGCGAATTTTATGGGCCCAAAACCTTAAATCGATAGATCGGTCTATATGGCAGCTATATCCAAATCTGGACCGATCTAAGCCAAATTAAATAAAAATGTCGAAAGGCCCAACACAAATCACTGTCCCAAATTTCAGCGAAATCGGACAATAAATGCGCTTTTTAGGGGCCCAAAACCTTAAATCGAGAGATCGGTCTATATGGCAGCTATATCCAAATCTGGACCGATCTAAGCCAAATTGAAGAAGGAATTCGAAGATCGAAGCACAACTCACTGTTCCAAATTTTGGCAACATCGGACAATAAATGCGCCGTTTTATGGGCTCAAAATCTTAAATCGAGAGATCGGTCTATATAGCAGCTATATCCAAATCTGGACCGATCTCTTCTATATTGCAGATGGATGTCGAGTGGCCTAATACAACTCACTGTCACAAATTTCAGCAAAATCGGATAATAAATGTGTCTGTTATGAGCCTAAGTCACTAAATCGGTGGATCGGTCTTTATGGCAGCTATATCCAAATCTCGACCGATCTGGGCCAAATTGAGGAATGATGTCGAAAGGCCTAACACAACTCACTGTAGTAAATTTCAGCAAAATCGGATTATTAATGTGGCTTTTATGGGCCTAAGACCCTAAACCGGTGGATCGGTCTATATGGCAGCTATATGCAAATCTGTACCAAGGCACAGTCCCGAATATATAGTATACCTCAACAGGTTGTAAATTCATCATCGCCTCTTGACCTGCCTGCGATGTGGTTCTTAACGCCACCGTGATCCTAACGCAGGCCAGTCTCATATGGAATAAGTTTCACCACGTCTCACATTTGTCTATCACCAGGTTCCAGACAATCGCGCAGGGCACTCCTCCCCAAATGCTTCAATGTCTATCACTAATAAGAAGTTCACTCCTTCGAAAGTAAAAGCAGGCAGACGGACGGACGCACGGAGATAACCAAATAGACTTAGAATGACAAGACGATCAAGAATATATACACTTTGTTGGGTCTCAGATCATTAGCTGCTATGCCATTGGAGCTATATCAGATTATGGACCGAGTCCATATCCTACTTGTTTTGGATGCAGGAGACCATGGGAGGAGTCGTTGTACAAAATGTCGACCAAACTGGATAAGAAATGCGCCCCCTAGAGACTCAAAAAGAATCGGGAGATCGGTTTATATGGGATCTATATCTGGTTATAAACAGATTTAGACCACAGTTGTTGGAAAAAATCCGAAGTCTTTTGGGTAGACGCAGTCCGAGTTAAGGGTGTGGTCGACGTGGTAACACTGTGAAACAGCAAAACGGTTGATAGAACGGTAAAAATCCTATGGGAACATGAGAAGACGAGGCTATTACTGTAAGGAAGTAAGAAGGAAGTCAGTATAGCTATTGATATCATGACGGGACACATAGGACTACGAACTCCCTTATGCAAGTGATAGCATGTGTAGGGTGTGTAAGGAATAAGGAATAACGTTGGAACATTTCCTATTTCAATGCACGGCCACAGTACCAGACAAGTAAAAGCGTGCTAAGTTCGGCCGGGCTGAATCTTATATACCCTCCACCATGGAGCGCATTTGTCGAGTTCTTTCCCCAACATCTCTTCTAAGGCAAAAAATGATATAAGAAAAGATTTGCTCTGCTATTAGAGCGAGACCTGGAGACCTGTGTAAAATGTCAGCCAATTCGAATAAGAATTGCGCTCTTTGGGGGCTCAAGAAGAAAAATAGAGGGATCGATTTATATGGGAGCTGTATCGGGCTATCGACCGATTCAGACCATAATAAACACGTATGTTGATGGTCATGAGAGGATCCGTTGTACAAAATTTCAGGCAAATCGGATGATAATTGCGACCTCCAGAGGCTCAAGAAGTCAAAATCCCAGATCGGTTTATATGGCAGCTATATCAGGTTATGGACCGATTTAAACCATACATAGCACAGTTGTTAGAAGTGATATTAAAACACTATGTGCAAAATTTCAGTCAAATTGGATGAGAATTGCGCCCTCTAGAGGCTCAAGACGTCAAGACCCAAGATCGGTTTATATGGCAGCTATACCAGGTTATGGACCGATTTGAACCATACTTAACACAGTAGTTAGAAGTGATGCTAAACACTATGTGCAAAATTTCAGTCAAATTGGATGAGAATTGCGCCCTCTAGAGGCTCAAGAAGTCAAGACCCAAGATCGGTTTATATGACAGCTATACCAGGTTATGGACCGATTTGAACCATACTTAGCACAGTTGTTAGAGGTGATACTAAAACACTATGTGCAAAATTTCATTCCAATCGGATAAGAATTGCGCACTCTAGAGTCTCAAGAAGTCAAGACCCAATATCAAGCGGCTAGCTTTACTCCTTCGGAAGTTAGCGTGCTTTCGACAGACAGACGGACGGACGGTCGGACGGACGGAAATGGCTAGATCGACACAAAATGTCGCGACGATCAAGAATATATATACTTTATGGGATCTCAGACGAATATTTCGAGTAGTTACAAACAGAATGACGAAATTAGTATACCCCCCATGCTATGGTGGAGGGTATAACAAGAACCAACTTTGGGGCGTAGTATGGAAAACAATTATGGATTTTGTAAGTAATTGCTAACTATCTCCCGATTTTGCTTCTTGAGCCCCCACAAGGCGCAATTCTTATCCGAATGTACTGAAATATTACACAATGACTTCTACAATGTTCAGCATTCATTTATGGTCCGAATCGGACTAAAATTTAATACAGCTCCAATAGCATAACAGTTCTTATTCAATATTCTTTTTGTTTGCCTAAAAAGAGATACCGCTCATAGAACTCGACAAATGCGATCCATGGTGGAGGGTATATAAGATGCGGATAGGCCGAACTTAGCACGCTCCCACTTGTTTTATTCAATTCTTCCCGAAGTCATTCACTTATAGGGTGTAGGTTTTATACTGTCGTCATCCTCCGATTTGTGCCTCTCATTACTTACTTTGTCATTGGACTAAAATCAAGTCCGACTGTTGCCTTTTAATATTCATTATGGAATATACTTGGAAAAGGCGTTCGTACGTACAAGCTACCACAATGGAGTAGCCGAGAACCCTTCGCCCACATAATTCCTTGTATTTTAGAGCCAAAGTATAACATATTTGCATGCCACAAACACGCATACTTACTTATGTTGTACATTTGCCATTCAACTAAAATTCAAATGAACTCCATGACAAGTCGTTGATGCAAGCAATGCTAACCAACATGAATAACAACAACAAATCTTGCATGGATTTTACAAGGAATTCAACATTTCGAAAGTATTCCAAGAAAGGAGCAATAATTTGAAAAGGGGGTGGTCTGTATTAGCGAGCTATCTTTATACTGTGCATCACGTCCCTTCCAAAGCACTTTACCACATTTGAATTGATGTAATTCCAGGTACTTTGAGATGTATTTGAAAATTGTGATTGTCTACATACTCATTGGATGGCATGTGTTTAGGGCTATGAAGAATCATGTCAACAATGGGATTTCTTTGATATCCAGTCCACACATCAACAATTGAAGCATGGTTTACATCATATTAAGTTCAGATTGTTAATTAAATACGGATTCGAAAATAGAATTGTATTTCGGGAGTACGCATTCTCTATTTCAACATTTGACTTTGCTTTGGTTTATTGAATATCATCATTTAGCTATGGCCCCTACTTTGTTAAACATACGATAAATGAGGTAGCGCCAGGCCAAGTAATAGGTTGGATTAAATTGAAGGGAAGATACACATAGAATGCATAGAAAAGAGGAAAGGATACCAATGCAGATGACAACAAGTAACAACTAAAAGAGTGATAAGTTCGGTCGGGCCGAATCTTATAGACCCTCCACCATGGATCGCATTTATCTTAGAATTACTTTTTCAAATATATATGAGCTATATATAATGTGATTGACCAATATGGACCGTCCTTGTCATGCTGTATATGTCATAGAAAAATATCACCTCGAAAATTTCAGGCAAATTGAAAAATATTTGAGCCCTCAAGAGGCTCAAAAGTCAAATTGTCAGATAGGTTATATGGCACTGATAGCAGGTTATGACTATGACAATTTAGATCAAACTTGGTACAGTTGTGGATAAGAATTGCACAGTCTAGGACTCAAAAAGTCAAATCAGGAGATCGGTTCATAAGGTAGCTATATCAGGATATTGACTGGTTTAGATCATACTTAACACAGTTCTTAAAAGTCATAGCAAAACGATATGTGCAAAAGTTCAGCCAAATCGGGTAAGAAATATACCTTCTAGAAGCTCAAGAAGTCTACACGGGCGATTGATTTATATGGCGGCTATATCAGGTTATGGACTGATTAAACAAATACTAAACACAGTTATTGGAAGTCATACCAAAACGATATGTACAACATTTCAACCAAATCTGATCAGAATTGAGCCCTCTAGCAGCTCGAGAAGCCTAATTTATATGGCAGCAATATCAGGATATTAACTGATTTAGACCATACTAAACACAATTGTTGGAACTCATAGCAAAACCCTTCATGCAAAATTTCAGCCAAATAGGATAATAATAGCGCCCTCTAGAAGCTCAAGGAGTCAATACCCAAGATGACAGGTATATCAGGTTATGGGCTGATTTAGACCATACTTAGCACAGTTGTTGGAAGTCATACTAAAACTATGTGTGCAAAATTTCAACTAAATAAAATAAGAATTGCGGCCTCTAGAGGATCAAGAATTCAAGACCCAAGATCGAATTATATGGCAGCTATATCAAAACATGAATGTGTTAGGCCCTTCCACAACCTTCTTCAATTTGGCTCAGATCAGTCCAGATTTGGATATAGCTGCCGTATTAGGGTCTTAGGCCCATAAAAGGCACATTTATTATCCGATTTTGCTGAAATTTTAGTCAGTTTTGTTAGGCCACTCGATATTTTTCTGCAACTTGGCCCGAATCGGCCTAGATTTGGATATAGCTGCCATATAGACCGATATCTCGATTTAAAGTTTTGGCCGCATAAAAAGCCCATTTATAATCCGATTTCACTGAAAGGTGACACAGTGACTTATGCTAGATATGTCTAGATCAGTCCAGATTTGGATATAGCTGCCGTATAGACCGATCCGCGGTTTAGGATCTTAGGCCCACAAAAGGCACATTTATTATCCGATTTAGCTGAAATTTGAGACAGTCAGTTTTGTCAGGCCAATCGACATTTTTCTGCAACTTTGCCGAAATCGGTCTAGATTTGGATATAGCTGCCATATAGACCGATATCTCGATTTAAAGTTTTGGCCACATAAAAATCCCATTTATAATCCGATTTCACTGAAAGTTGACACAGTGACTTATGTTAGGCTTTTCGACATCTGTGTCGTATATGGTTCAGATCGCTTTATTTTTAGATATAGCTACTTAAAAGACCAATATTTTGTTATATACAATTGGACAATGACTTGTACTTATTAATATTTGTTCCAAATCGGAACATATTTTAATATATCTGCTATGGGGCATAAGGTATGCATTTTTCACCGGAATTTGACGAAAGGTGTTTTTCATTTGTAACCGAGATGGTTGGTATCCAAAGTTCAGCCCGGCCGAATTTAACGACTTTTTACTTGTCTTAGTACCCTCCACCATAGGATGGGGGGTTTACTTATTCCGTCATTCCGTTTGTAACACCTCGAAATATGCTTCTAAGAGCCCATAAAGTATATATTCTTGATCGTCATGACATTTTAAGTCGATCTAGCCAAGTCCGTCTGTCTGTCCGTCCGTCCGTCCATCGAAAGCACGCTAACTATCGGAGGAGTAAAGGTAGACTCTTGAAATTTTCCGTAAATACTCCTTATATTATGATTGTAAATTGGCCACATCGGTCCATATTTGCCATATAAACCGATCATGGGTTTTGACTCCTTGACCATCTAGAGGGCGCAATTCTTATCCGATGTCACTGAAATTTTGCAAGTATTGTTTTGGCATCACTTCCAACAACTGCGCAAAGTATAGTTTAAATCGCTTCATAACCTGGTATAGCTGCCATATAAACCGATCTTGGGTCTTAACTTCTTGAGCCCCTAGAGGGCGCAATTCTCATCCGAACTGGATGAATATTTTAACAAAGTTGTTTGTTTTAAGACTTCTGATAACTGTGTCATGTAAGGTTTAAATCGGTCTATAACCTGATATAGCTGCCATATATACCGATCTTGGATCTTGACCTCTTGAGCCAATAGGAGACGCAATTCTCATCTGTTTTGGCAGAAATTTTGCATGTAGTTTTTTGTTATGTCTTCCAACATCTGCGGTAAGTATGGTTCATATCGGTATATAACCCAAATGGACTGAAATGCTACTCAATGGCGTCAACTATGGCCTTCAACATTCAATTCACTTATGGTTTGAATCGAACTACAACTTGATATATATCCAATAGAAAAATTGAATGGTTTGGATCGAACTACAGCTTGAGATATATCCAATAGAATAATAATTCTTATTCATAATTTTTTGTTGGCCTAAAAGGAGATACAACGCAAAAAACTCGCGAATGTGATCCATAGTGGAGGGTTTATAAAATTCGGCCCGGCAAAACTTAGCACGCTCTTGCTTGTTTCAATTATGTCCCATTTAAACATTCGCGTTTCTAAATTTCAAAAATGTTTTCGTTCAATAAGGAAATACATAATTCACAATAGAGAGATTTTGAACAATTTTACTCATTCACGTATGAGGTAATTCGTCCCCAGTTCTTTAATCACAAGAACACTTGGACTGACAGACAGACGGAAATAAATCGAATCAAGAAGTGATTCGAAGCCGATCGGCCTGGTTTCTCATTGTCCGGTTAGAATTACTGTATCGATATTCTACTGGTTAAAGGAAGTTGATTTTCTGAATATATGCTAAGTGCTTATCCTAACGATAAACCATAACCGGCAGATGGGTGCTGGCCAGTGATTTATCGTCCCGATAGATAAGCTGTGTTTTGTTTACCGTTTACATATACAGTCACAATTTGCCAATAAAAATATTCAACAAGTAAAAGCGTGCTAAGTTCGTCCGGGCCGAATCTTACGTACCCTCCACCATGGATCGCATTTGCCGAGTTCTTCTCCCGGCATCTCTTCTTAGGCAAAAAAGGATATAAAAAAAGATTTGCTCTGCTATTATTATATTATTACATGTTGGAGACCTGTGTAAAATGGCAGCCAATTCGAATAAGAATTGCGTCCTTTGGGGGCTCAAGAAGTAAAATAGAGAGATCGATTTATATGGGAGCTGTATCGGGCTATAGACCGATTGAGATCATAATAAACACGTATGTTGATGGTCATGAGAGGATCCGTAGTACATAATTTCAGGCAAATCGGATAATAATTGCGACCTCTAGAGGCTCAAGAAGTCAAGATCCCAGATCGGTTTATATGGCAGCTATATCAGGTTATTAACCGCTTTGAACCATACTTGGCACAGTTGTTGGATATCATAACAAAACATGTCGCGCAAAATTTCATTCCAATCGGATAAAAATTGCGCACTCTAGAGGCTCAAGAAGTCAAGACCCACGATCGGTTTATATGGCAGCTATATCAAGTTATGGACTGATTTGAACCATACTTGGCACAGTTGTTGGATATCATAACAAAACACGTCGTGCAATTTTTTTATTCCAATCGGATAAGAATTGCGCACTCTACAGGCTCAAGAAGTCAAGACCCAAGATCGGTTGATATGGCAGCTATATCAAAACATGGACCGATATGACCCATTTACAATACCAACCGACCTACACTAATAAGAAGTATTTGTGCAAAATTTCAAGCAGCTAGCTTTACTCGTTCGGAAGTTAGCGTGCTTTCGACAGACAGACAGACGGACGGACGGACAGACGGACGGATATGGCTAGATCGACATAAAATGTCGCGACGATCAAGAATATATATACTTTATGGGGTCTCAGACGAATATTTCGAGTAGTTACAAACAGAATGACGAAATTAGTATACCCCCCCCCATCTTATGGTGGAGGGTATAAAAAGTAAACAAGTAAAAGCGTGCTAAGTTCGGCCGGGCCGAATCTTGTATACCCTCCACCATGGATCGCATTTGTCGACTTCTTTTCCCGGCATCTCTTCTTAGGCAAAAAAAAGGATATAAGAAAAGATTTGCTCTGCTATTAGAGCGATATCAAGATATGGTCCGGTTTGGACCACAATTAAATTATATGTTGGAGACCTGTGTAAAATGTCAGCCAATTCGAATAAGAATTGCGCCCTTTGTGGGCTCAAGAAGTAAAATAGAGAGATCGATTTATATGGGAGCTGTATCGGCCTATAGACCAATTCAGACCATAATAAACACACATGTTAATGGTCATGAGAGAATCCGTCGTACAAAATTTCAGGCAAATCGGATAATAATTGCGACCTCTAGAGGCCCAAGAAGTCAAGATCCCAGATCGGTTTATATGGCAGCTATATCAGGTTATGAACCGACTTGTACTTTATTTGACATAGTTGTTGAAAGTAACAATAACAAGTAAAAGCGTGCTAAGTTCGGCCGGGCCGAATCTTATATACCCTCCACCATGGATCGCATTTGTCGAGTTCTTTTCCCGGCATCTCTTCTTAGGCAAAACAGGATATAAGAAAAGAGTTGCTCTGCTATTAAAACGATATCAAGATATGGTCCGGTTCGGATCACAATTATATTATATGTTGGAGACCTGTGTAAAATTTCAGCCAATTCGTATAAGAATTGCGCCCATTGGGGCTCACGAAGTAAAATAGAGAGAACGAATTATATGGGATCTGTATCGGGCTATAGACCGATTCAGACCATAATAAACACGTTTGTTGATGGTCATGAGAGGATCCGTCGTACAAAATTTCAGGCATATCGGATAATAATTGCGACCTCTACGGGTCAAGAAGTCAAGATCCCAGATCGGTTTATATGGCAGCTATATCAGGTTATAAACCGATTTTAACCTTATTTGACACAGTTGTTGAAAGTAAAAATAAAATACGTCATGCAAAATTTCAGCCAAATCGGATAGGAATTGCGCCCTCTAGAAGCTCAAGAAGTCAAATCCCCAGATCTGTTTATATGACAGCTATATCAGGTTATCAACCGATTTCAACCATACTTGGCACAGTTGTTGGATATAATAACAAAACACGTCGTGCAAAATTTCATTTCAATCGGATAAGAATTGCGCACTCTAGAGGCTCAAGAAGTCAAGACCCAAGATCGGTTTATATGGCAGCTATATCCGGTTATAAACCGATTTGAACCATACTTAGCACAGTTGTTGGATATTATAACGAAACACGTCGTGCGAAATTCCATTCCATTCGGATAAGAATTGCGCCCTCTAGAGGCTCAAGAAATCAAGATCCAAGATCAATTTATATGGCAGCTATATCAGGTTATGGACCGATTTGAACCATACTTGGCGCAGTTGTTGGATATTATAACAAAGCACGTCGTGCAAAATTTCATTTCAATCGAATAAGAATTGCGCACTCTAGAGGCTCAAGAAGTCAAGACCCAAGATCGGTTTATATAGCAGCTATATCAAAACATGGACCGATATGGCCCATTTACAATACCAACCGACCTACACTAATAAGAAGTATTTGTGCAAAATTTCAAGCGGCTAGCTTTACTCCTTCGGAAGTTAGCGTGCTTTCGACAGACAGACGGACGGACGGACGGACGGACGGACAGACGGACGGACATGGCTAGATCGACATAAAATGTCACGACGATCAAGAATATATATACTTTATGGGGTCTCAGACGAATATTTCGAGTAGTTACAAACAGAATGACGAAATTAGTATACCCCCCATCTTATGGTGGAGGGTATAAAAAACGTCTTGCGAAATTTCAGCCAAATCGGATAGAAATTGAGCACTCTAGAAGCTCAAGAAGTCAAGACCCAAGATCGGTTTATATGGCAGCTATATCAGGTTATAGAACCATACTTGGCACAGTTATTGGATATCATAACAAAACACGTCGTGCAAAATTTCATCCTAATCGGATAAGAATTGCGCCCTCTAGAGGCCCAAGAAGTCAAGACCCAAGATCGGTTTATATGACAACTATATAAGGTTATGGACCGATTTGAACCATACTTCGCACAGTTGTTGGATATAATAACAAAACACGTCGTGCAAAATTTCATTCCAATCGGATAAGAATTGCGCACTCTAGAGGCTCAAGAAGTCAAGACCCCATATCGGTTTATATGGCAGCTATATCAGGTTATGAACCGATTTAAACCATACTTGGCACAGTTGTTGGATATTATAACAAAACACGTCGTGCAAAATTTCATTCCAATCGGATAAGAATTGCGCACTCTAGAGGCTCAAGAATTCAAGACCCAAGATCGGTTTATATGGCAGCTATATCAGGTTATGGACCGATTTGAACCATACTTGGCACAGTTGTTGGATATTATAACAGAACACGTCGTGCAAAATTTCATCCCAATCGGATAAGAATTGCGCACTCTAGAGGCTCAAGAAGTCAAGACCCAAGATCGGTTTATATGGCAGCTATATCAAAACATGGACCGATATGGCCCATTTACAATACCAACCGACCTACACTAATAAGAAGTATTTGTGCAAAATTTCAAGCGGCTAGCGTTACTCCTTCGGAAGTTAGCGTGCTTTCGACAGACAGACGGACGGACGGACGGACGGACGGACGGACGGACGGACGGACGGACAGACGGACGGACATGGCTAGATCGACATAAAATTTCACGACGATCAAGAATATATATACTTTATGGGGTCTCAGATGAATATTTCGAGTAGTTACAATCAGAATGACGAAATTAGTATACCCCCCATCTTATGGTGGAGGGTATAAAAACTTTTGCGGGGAAAAATCCTCCAGTAAGTTTTCTTTTACAAAACCTTAAAAAACGACTAACTTTCCGTACAAGTTTGAGCAAAATTTTGAGCAAAGTGTCCGCGTAAACTCTAATTGCTGATTGGTGCGTAATGTTGCTATATCTTCTAAATTACCTTAAAAGTGTACAAGAAACCTAAATTTGTTAACAGGAGTTTATCTAATGACGATAAATTAATGATCTGGTTAGCTAACACGAACTTTTTGTTACGAGAATCCTGCCTTTAGCGTTGCAAACAAATGCACAAAGTTATAAAACCCTGTACCACTGTCGTGGTGTAGGATATCATTATTGTATTAGCCGAAGTGAACCAAGTACGCTCAACCATAGGAAAGGGGCATATTAACTTCGCCATATCGTTTATAACTCATCAAATTATTAGCCTGATATCTATATTTTCATAAAATGTTGCGGTAATACTTCTGAAAAGTCAGCCACGAGTAGTCTGATAAGCAACATTCCAAAAAAATTTTTTCTTGGGTACTCTTTTGCGTGTGATTTTCTCTCAAAATTTCAATGAAATAAATCGAAATGACAAAGTTAATTTACCCACCAACCAATGGATGATGAGGGTATTAAAACTTTTGGCGAAATATTCTTTGAAAGCCCTATTTCAAAGAAATTTATATTTCAAATTTGTAACCAATTTTTTTAAAAAGTCCTTTGAAATTTTGGTACAAATTGTAATTAGCCTCTCAGCATCCTTTTAATGTTGGCCCAAAATGCATTGAGCATTCAAAGATGGAAATTGGAAATTTTTATGCCCTATGCTTGTGTTGGCAATTTCATTGGAATTTCGTTTAGGAATTCTTTTACGATTGCCATAAACGAATTTCTTCTTAAGTTATACAAGTGTAACATAACCCAACCCTGCTATTCATTCATTCGTTCTCAATCTCTTCATGTTGAGTGAATTATGGTTTTTGTGGCGGCAGCATGAGCGTATGTAACAACAGGAGGTCTAGAGAATCTTTCTACCAATTGGTGTGTGGCAATAGCTTCATGACAATGTTGAGAATCTTCGGCCAACAGCATCAACTTCTACTACGCATGAATATATGCGTGTGTGTGTGCTGTTATTAAAATCAATCAGATCCTTGGTATCTGTTAGTTAGACAGGGGTGAACTTCGTCTTGTAAAAGGCCTTTATTCCTAGCGAGTTTGGTCCTATCAGGACCAAACTCGCCACAATTCACTATTAAAAATTTCAGAAAACAGGTAATAAAGTAGTCTTATATTGATCAAAGACCTAAATCAGGAGATCGACATATATAGCAGCTGTATCCAAATATGATCCAATCCGCACCATGTTCGGGGAGGCTACATAGGAATAGTGACAGGTTATTTATGAGTGAAAGATATTCAACCAGGATATCGGTCTATATAAGGCTGCACCAAGCAAGTAAGAGCGTGCTAAGTTCGGCCGGGCCGAACGATCCACCATGGATCGCATTTGTCGAGTTCTGTGCGCGGTATCTCTTTTTAGGCAAACAAAGAATATTAAATAATAACTGTTATGCTATTGGAGCTATATCAAGTTATAGTCCGATTCGGACCATAAGTGAATACTGAACATTGCAGAAGTCATTGTGTAATATTTCAGTTCATTCGGATAACAATTGCTCCTTGTAGCGGCTCAAGAAGCAAAGTCGGGTGATAGGTTTATTTGGGAACTTTATCAAGCTATTGATCGATTCAGACCATATTAGACACGTATGTTGAAGGCCGTGAGAGAAACCGTTGTAGGAAATTTCTACCAAATCGGATGAGAATTCCGCCCTCTAGAATTTCACGAAGTCAAGATCTCAGATCGTTTTATATGGCAACTATATCAGATTACGTACCGCCATACTTAGCACAGTTATTGGAAGTCATAACATAACACCTCATGCAAAATTTCAGCTAAATCAGATGAGAATTACGTGCTCTATTGGCTCAAGAAATCAAGATCCAAGATCGGTTTATATGACAGCTATACCAGACTATAAACCGGTTTGAATTATACTTAACACAGTTGTTGGAAGTGACACAAAAACACGACATGCAAAATTTCAGTCAAATTGGACGAGAATTTCGCCCTCTGGAGGCTCAAGAAGTCAAGACCCAAGATCGGTTTATATGGCAGCTATATCAAAACATGGACCGATTTGGTCCATTTATAATCCCAACCAACCTACACTAAAAAAAAATATTTATGCAATTTAAAGCGCCTAGGTTCACTCCTTCGAAAGTTAGCCTGTTTTCGACGGACAGACGGCTTAAAATTAGAGTATGACGAAATTTGTATACCCCCATCCTAAGGTGGACAGTATAAACAAGTAAAAGCGTGCTAAGTTCGGCCGGGCCGAATCTTATATACCCTCCACAAAGGATCGCATTTGTCGAGTTCTTTTCCCGGCATCTCTTCTTAGGCACAAAAAAAGGATATAAGAAAAGATTTGCTCTGCTATTAGAGCGATATCAAGATATGGTCCGGTTTGGACCACAATTAAATTATATGTTGGAGACCTGTGTAAAATGTCAGCCAATTCGAATAAGAATTGCGCCCTTTGTGGGCTCAAGAAGTAAAATAGAGAGATCGATTTATATGGGAGCTGTATCGGGCTATTGACCGATTCAGACCATAATAAACACGTGTGTTGATAGTCATGAGAGGATCTGTAGTACAAAATTTCAGGCAAATCGGATAATAATTGCGACCTCTAGAGGCTCAAGAAGGCAAGATCCCAAATCGGTTTATATGGCAGCTATATCAGGTTATGAACCGACTTGTACTTTATTTGACATAGTTGTTGAAGTAACAATAAAAAACGTCTTGCGAAATTTCAGCCAAATCGGATAGGAATTGCGCCCTCTAGAAGCTTAAGAAGTCAAGTCCCTACATCTGTTTATATGACAGCTATATCAGGTAATGAACGGATTTGAACCATATTTGGCACAGTTGTTGGATATCATAACAAAATACTACGTGCCAAATTCATTCAAATTGGATAAGAATTGCGCCCTCTAGAGGCTTAAGAAGTCAAGTCCCAAGAACGGTTTATATGACAGCTATGTCAAAACATGGACCGATATAGCCCATTTACAATACCAACCGACCCACACTAATAAGAAGTATTTGTGCAAAATTTCAAGCGGCTAGCTTTGCTCCTTCGGAAGTTAGCGTGCTTTCGACAGACAGACGGACGGACGGACGGACAGACGGACGGACATGCCTAGATCGACATAAAATTTCACGACGATCAAGAATATATATACTTTATGGGGTCTCAGACGAATATTTCGAGTAGTTACAATCAGAATGAAGAAATTAGTATACCCCCCGTCTAATGGTGGAGGGTATAAAAATATATACTCCTATCCTTCGGTGGTGGTAATAAAAATGCTATGCTATAGGAGCTATTTCAAGTTACGTTCCGTTTCGGACCATAATAAAATTGAATGTTGAAGACGATAGCATATGTCGTTGTGTTAAATTTCAGCTATTTCGTATAGTAATTTCGCCCCTTTGGGACCTAAGAAGTAAAAGCGGGTGATCGTTAAATATAGATTCATACCATATCTGACACGTAAGATAGAGGTCATGGGAGAATTTGTTGTATAAAATTTCAACCTAATCGAATAAAAATTGCGCCCTTAGAGGCTCAAGAAGTATAATCGGGAGATCGGTTTATATGGGAGCTATATCAGGCGCAAAATTTCAAACAAATGGGACAAGAATTGCGCCCTCTAAAGACTCAAGAAATCAAGATCCGAAGTCGGTCAATATGATCGGTTTAAACCGATTTGAGCCCAGCTGTTGAGAGTCATAACAGAACACAATATATTGGGTTGCCCAAAAAGTAATAGCGGATTTTTCATATAGTCGGCGTTGACAAATTTTTTCATAGCTTGTGACTCTGTAATTGCATTCTTTCTTCTGTCAGTTATCAGCTGTTACTTTTAGCTTGCTTTAGAAAAAAAGTGTAAAAAAAGTATATTTGATTAAAGTTCATTCTAAGTTTTATTAAAAATGCATTTACTTTCTTTTAAAAAATCCGCAATTACTTTTTGGCCAACCCAATATTATATAAAACAAGTAAAAGCGTGCTAAGTTCGGCCGAATCTTATATACCCTCCACCATGGATCGCATTTGTCGAGTTCTTTTCCCGGCATCTCTTCTTAGGCAAAACAGGATATAAGAAAAGATTTGCTCTGCTATTAGAGCGATATCAAGATATGGACCGGTTTGGACCACAATTAAATTATATGTTGCAGACCTGTGTAAAATGTCAGCCAATTCGAATAAGAATTGCGCCCTTTGGGGGCTCAAGAAGTAAAATATAGAGATCAATTTATATGGGAGCTGTATCGGGCTATAGACCGATTCAGACCATAATAAACATGTATGTTGATGATCATGAGAGGATCCGTCGTACAAAATTTCAGGCAAATCGGATAATAATTGCGACCTCTAGAGGCTCAAGAAGTCAAGATCCCAGATCTGTTTATATGACAGCTATATTAGGTTATGGACCGATTTGAACCATACTCGGTACACTTGTTGGATATCATAACAAAACACGTCGTACAAAATTTCATTATAATCGCATGTCGTAACCCAAGATCGGTTTATATGGCAGCTATATCAAAACATGGACCGATATGGCCCATTTACAAAACCAACTGACCTACACTAATAAGAAGTATTTGTGCAAAATTTCAAGCGGCTAGCTTTACTCCTTCGGAAGTTAGCGTGCTTTCGACAGACAGACGAACGGACGGACGGACAGACGGAGAAACATGGCTAGATCGACATAAAATTTCACGACGATCAAGAATATATATACTTTATGGGGTCTCAGACGAATATTTCGAGTAGTTACAAACAGAATGACGAAATTAGTATACCCCCATCCTATGGTGGAGGGTATAAAAATCAATTTGTGTTTGTTTGTAGATTATTTTGTTTGTTTGTGTGTTCCTTATAGACTCAGAAACGGCTGAACCGATTTTCTTGACATTTTCACAGATGGTGCATAATGATCCCGTCGTGAAAATAGGGTACTATATTTTTTGATATCTGAAGATGGGCGGACCCCCCCACTTATCCTATTTTCAGAAACGCCAGATCTCGGAGATGGGTTGTGCGATTTAAGCGAAATTTTGTGTGAGGGGCTGCCCCACCCTAAAACCTACCAAACATATATTTAGGCCAATCACGACAATATGGGACTCAAATGAAAGGTATTTAAGATAAGAAAACGTATCTGATATCCAATTGTCGGACCAAGTATTAGGGAGACCACCCCAAGCCCCAAAACACCCCTAAATCGAACATATATACTGACCATGGGAATATGGATCTTAAATAAATATGGGACCAAGTGTTTTGGGGGCCGCCTCTCAACAAAAACATCCCCCAAAGGGGACAAATTTACGACCATAGCAATATGGGCCTCAAATGAAAGGTCTTTGGGAGTAAAGCACGAATTTGATATCAATATTCGGGAAAAGTGTCTACGGGGCCACGCCACCCCCCACAACAACACCCAAATAGTAAGTATTTGCTGACTTTTGCAATATGAGGCTCAAATAAGCGAGTTTTTAGACTGGAACACGAATCCGATATATATTTTCAAGGCCAACTCACTGAGTGGCCCCCCATTCCCCAAAACACCCCCCTAGCCGGTAATTTTTGCCGACCATGGAAATATGGGGCTCAAATTAAAGGTATGTGGGAATAGACCACGTATCTGATATCAACATTAGGGACCAACTGTCTAGCGGACGTCCTACCACCATAACAACCCCCAAATAGGACGTATTTTCTCACCAAGACAATTTGATTTTAGGGCCAATACCCCAAATCGAAAATATTTGCTCACTTTTGCAATAAAGAGTTTAAATGAGAATGGGTTTAAAAGAATGGGTTCAAACAAATAATGTATAGATATATGAGAATAGAGCACGTTGCTGATATATTTTCCGGGCGTAGTGTTTGGGGGACAACCTCACCCCCGAAAACACCCCTAAATCAGACATCTTGAGAATATCGGTCTGAAATACAGTATTTTAAGAATGGAGTACACCTTACATCCAGCGGAGCGGGCCCGGGTGAGCTAGTGCAAAATAAAACAATGTAAAACCTATCGTGCAAAATTTCTGCTGAATGGGATATGAATTGCGACCTCCAGTGGCCTAAGAAGTCAATATCCGAGATCCCTTTATATGACAGCTATATCAGGTAATGAACCATCCGTCCGTCCATCCGTCCGTCCATCCGTCCGTCCATCCGTCCGTCCATCCGTCCGTCCATCCGTCCGTCCATCCGTCCGTCCATCCGTCCGTCCATCCGTCCGTCCATCCGTCCGTCCATCCGTCCGTCCATCCTTCCGTCCATCCGTCCGTCCATCCGTCCGTCCATCCGTCCGTCCATCCGTCCGTCCATCCGTCCGTCCATCCGTCCGTCCATCCGTCCGTCCATCCGTCCGTCCATCCGTCCGTCCATCCGTCCGTCCATCCGTCCGTCCATCCGTCCGTCCATCCGTCCGTCCATCCGTCCGTCCATCCGTCCGTCCATCCGTCCGTCCATCCGTCCGTCCATCCGTCCGTCCATCCGTCCGACCATCCGTCCGTCCGTCCATCCGTCCGTCCGTCCATCCGTCCGTCCATTCGTCCATCCATCCGTCCGTCTATCCGTCCATCCATCCGTGCTCCATCCGTCCGTCCGTCCATCCGTCCGTCCGTCCGTCCATCCGTCCGTCCGTCCGTCCGTCCGTCCATCCGTCCGTCCATCCGTCCGTCCATCCGTCCGTCCATCCGTCCGTCCATCCGTCCGTCCATCCGTCCGTCCATCCGTCCGTCCGTCCGTCCATCCGTCCGTCCATCCGTCCGTCCATCCGTCCGTCCATCCGTCCGTCCATCCGTCCGTCCATCCGTCCGTCCATCCGTCCGTCCATCCGTCCGTCCATCCGTCCGTCCATCCGTCCGTCCATCCGTCCGTCCATCCGTCCGTCCATCCGTCCGTCCATCCGTCCGTCCATCCGTCCGTCCATCCGTCCGTCCATCCGTCCGTCCGTCCATCCGTCCGTCCATCCGTCCGTCCATCCGTCCGTCCATCCGTCCGACCATCCGTCCGTCCATCCGTCCATCCGTCCGTCCATCGGTCCATCCGTCCGTCCGTCCATCCGTCCGTCCATTCGTCCATCCATTCGTCCATCCATCCGTCCGTCTATCCGTCCATCCATCCGTCCTCCATCCGTCCTCCATCCGTCCTCCATCCGTCCTCCATCCGTCCGTCCGTCCATCCGTCCGTCCGTCCATCCGTCCGTCCGTCCATCCGTCCATCCGTCCATCCGTCCGTCCGTCCATCCGTTGGTCTGTCGAAAGCACGCACGCGCAATTCTTTTCCGATTTGGCTGAAATTTTGCATGAGGTGTTCTGCTATGACATTCAGCAACTGCGCTAAGTATGGCGCAAATTAATACATAACCTGATATAGCTACCATATAAACCGATCTGGAATCTTGAATTCTTGAGCCTCTAGAGGGCGCAGTTACTATCCAATTTGGCTGAAATTTTGAACATCGGCTTCTCCCATGACCTTCAACATACATGTTAAATATGGGCTGAATCGATCAATAGCTTGATACAGCTCCCATATAAACCGATCTTCCGATTTTGCTTCTTAAGCCCCTACGAGGTGCAATTCTTATCCGAATCGACTGAAATATTACACAATGACTTCTGCAATGTTTAGCATTCAATTCATTTATGGTCCGAATCGGACTACAACTTGATATAGCTCCAATAGCATAACAGTTCTTATTCATTATTCTTTGTTTGTCTATAAAGAGATACATGCTATTCATGGTGGGGGGTATATAAGATTCGGTCCGGCCGAACTAAGCACGCTTTCACCTTTTCTCTATGACTTTTAATAGCCATGATAAGTGCGGTCCATATTGGGCAATAATAAATTCTATCCATGGAGGAGGGTATATATGATTCGCCCAGGCCGATCTTAGCACATTTCTACTTGTTATACCCTCCACCATAGGATGGTGGTATACTAATTTCGTCATTCTGTTTGTAACTACTCGAAATATTCGTCTTAAATCGAACTAGCCATGTCCGTCCGTCTGTCTGTCGAAAGCACGCTAACTTCCGAAGAAGGAAAGCCGCTTGAAACTTTGCACAAATACTTCATATTAGTGTAGGTCGGGTGGGATTGTAAATGGGCTATATCGGTTCACGTTTTGATACAGCTGCCTTATAAACCGATCTGGGGTCTTGAAACCTTGAGCCTTTGACTTCTTGAGCCTCTAAAGGGTGCAATTCCTATCCGATTTGGCTGAAATTTTGCATGACGTATTTTGTTAGGACTGTTAACAACTGTGCCAAACATTATTCAAATCGGTTCATCACCTGATATAGCTGCCTTATAAACCGATCTGGGGTCTTGACTTCTTGAGCCTCTAGAGGACGCAATTATTATCCGATTTGGCTGAAATTTTGCATGAGGTTTTTTTATGACTTTCAACAACTGTGCGGAGAATAGTTCTAATTGGTCCATAACCTGATATAGCTGCCTAATAAACCGATCTGGGGTCTTGACTTCTTGAGCTTCTAAAGGGAGCAATTGCTATCCGATTTGGCTGAAATTTTGAAAGAGGTGTTTTGTTATGACTTTCAACAACTGTGCTAAGAATAGTTCAAATAGGTCCATAACTTGATATAGCTGCCATATAAATCGATCTGGGGTCTTGACTTCTTGAGCCTCTAAAGGGAGCAATTCCTATCCCATTTGGCTGAAATTTTGCATGACGTGTTTTGTCAGTACTTTTAACAACTGTGCCAAACATTATTCAAATCGGTTCATCACCTGATATAGCTGTCATATAAACTGAGGTCTTGACTTCTTGAGCCACTAGAGGACGCAATTATTATCCGATTTGGCTGAAATTTTGCATGAGGTGTTTTGTTATGATATCCAACAACTGTGCCAAGCATGGTTCAAATCGGTCTATAACCTGATATAGCTGCCATATAAATCGATCTGGGGTCTCGACTTCTTGTGCCTGTACAGGGAGCAATTCCTATCCCATTTGGCTGAAATTTTGCATGAGGTGTTTTGTTTTGATTTTCAAAGACTGTGCTTAGAATAGGTTAAATCGGTGCTTAATCTGATGTAACTTCCATATAAACCGATCTGGGGTCTTGACTTCTTGAGCCATTAGAAGGCGCAATTATTATCCGATTTAGCTGAAATTTTGTACAACGGCTTCTCTTATGACCTTTAACATACGTGTTAAAAATGGCATGAATCGGTTTATAGCCCAATGCAGCTCCGCTATAATTCGATCTCCCTATTTTATTTCTTCAGCTTCCAAAGTTCGCAATTCTTGCTAGATTTTGCTGAATTTTTACACATTGAATTCTACTATGGTTCCCAGTATTCAGTTCAATTATGGTCCGAAATGAATATGGTCCATAACTTTTTATTGTTCCAATAGCATAGCAATTCTTTTCTTTTATCCTTTGTTTACCTAAAAAGAGATACAGTGGCAAGAGCTCGACAAATGCGATCCATGGTGGAGGGTTTGTAAGATTCAGCCCGGCCGAACTTAGCACGCTCTTACTTGTTATGACTATAAATATTACACACGCTTTATAGAGTCGCAAGTGATATTTATACCCACCTTCCTTCGGTGCATAACTTCCTTAGGCCCTCATCATCGTTAGCCTTTTAAATGTCATCCCTGTTTTGATTATCATAGCTTAAGTTGGTGATGTTGGTGTTGCTGGTGGTAATTTTTGGGGAATTACCCAAGGCAACTTTTCTCATTTGGGGTATTTTTGTTTTAGGAATGTCTGCCAGCACAAAAACATATTTCCTGTTAATAATCCTTACAACAGAGACTATAATGAATCATAGTGTGCTAATAAAGCCCGTAAAAGTTTTCCTTTTGCAAATGATTTATTTTTAGGCACGATTTATGACACCAACTATGCAAGCAAGCGAGCAAGCAACCCAACAACCCAGCAAACCAGTGTCGATTGCCTTTCTGATTTCATGGAAATCCATCATATTTGAAGCTTTTGTTTGTTCATTCATGATTACCAATAATGGTGGCAATCATAAAGAACGAATGGGTCATAAACTTGTGACGCCTCCAAGAGGGTCGGTCAGTCAGTGCAAAGGCCATAATTTTTCCTCCCATAATTTTTATTGCTCTCTGGCTCTGTTGTGCTCTGCGCCGATGATTTATATTTTGCAAACCTGTTGAAGTCATAAACATTACATAAAAGTCAAGTTTAATGCCTGTAGGCACAGCTCAACTGTTTCATGGTGATTGGAAAAGATCTGAAAATAATATTTACAACGTAACTAGGAATAGTGAAAATCCTAAAAATTTATTGCGAAAAATTGGAAAAGTAATTAGATTCGTTGTGTTATTGTTTTGAATACTAACTGAACGCATGACATAAGTTGAGCTAAATAATAACAATTCTATGATTAACCATGCCATTAAAAACAAGTAAAAAGGCGTTAAGTTCGGCCGGACCGCACTTTGGATACCCACCACCTCGGGTATATATGTAAAACACCTTTCATCAAAATCCGGTGAAAATTACACACCTTATGTCCTATAGCATTTATATCGAAATATGATCAAATTTGGACCAAATACTAATAGGTACAAGTCATTGTTCAAGTGTGTGTAACAAAATATTGGTCTTTTTAGTAGCAATAACTAAAAATAGCCCGATCTGAACTATATGCGACACGGATGTCGAAAATCCTAACACAACGCACTGTCCCAAATCTCGGTCCAAAGCGACTTTTATTGGCCCAAAACCTTAAATCGAGAGATCGGTCTATATGGCAGCTATATT
This sequence comes from Stomoxys calcitrans, assembly GCF_963082655.1. NCBI lineage: Eukaryota > Metazoa > Arthropoda > Insecta > Diptera > Muscidae > Stomoxys > Stomoxys calcitrans. The sequence goes on along the minus strand of NC_081552.1, from coordinate 187,053,333 downwards.
CAAATCTGCACCGATTTGGGTCAAATTGAAGAAGGGCGTCGAAGGGCCTAACGCAACTCACTGTCTCCAATTTCGCCACAGTTGGACAATAAATGCGTCTATTATGGCCCCAAAACCTACAACCGAGAGATCCAAATCTGGACCGATCTGGGCCAAATTGACGAAGGATGTCGAAAGGCCTAACACAACCCACTGTTTCAAATTTCAAAAAAATCGGATAATAAATGTGGATTTTATGGGCCTAAGACCCTAAATCGGAGGATCGGTCTATATGGCAGCTATAACCAAATCAGCACCGTTCTGAGCCAAACTAACCAAATATGTTGAAAGACATAACACAACTCACTGTCCCAAATCTCAGCCAAATCGGATAACAAATGTGGCTTTTATGGGCCTAAGACCCTAAATCGAAAGATCGGTCTGTATGGCAGCTACATCGAAATCTAAACCGATCTAGTCCAAATTAGCGAAGAATATCGAAGGGCATAACACAACTCACGGTCCCAAATTTCATCAAAATCGAATAATAAATGTGACTTTTATGGGCCTAAGAACCTAAATCGGAGGATCGATCTATATGGGGGCTCTCTCTGAACTTAACCTGCTTATGGTCAAAAAATAATATGTGCAAAGTTTCAGCTCAATATCTTTATTTTTAAAGACTGTAGCGTGACTTCAACAGACAGACGGACAGACATATCTAGATGGTCTTAGATTTTTACGCTGATCAAGAATATATAAACTTTATAGGGTCGGAAATGGATATTTCGATGTGTTGCAAATGGAATGACAAAATGAATATACACCCATCCTTCGGTGGTGGGTATAATAAACCGATCTGAACCATATACAACATGGATGTCGAAAAGCCTAACATAAGTCACTGTGTCAAATTTCAGTTTAATATAAATGCGCCTTTTTTGAGGCCAAGACTTCAAATCGCGATGTCGGTCTATATGGCAGCTATATCCAAATCTGGACCAATTTCAGCCAAGTTGCAGAAAAATGTCGAAGAGCCTCATTTACTCACTGTCCCAAATTGCGACGACATCGGACTATAAATGCGCCTCTTAAGGCCCCAAAACCTAAAACCGAGAGATCGGTAGGCAGCTATATCCAAATCTGAACAGATCTGTCCCATAATGCAGAAGTATATGAAGGGGCTTAACTCAACTCACTGTCCCAAATTTCGGCGACATCGGACAATAAATGCGCCTTTTATGGGCCTTTGACCCTAAATCGGAGGATCGGTCTATATGGCAGCTATATCCAAATCTGGACCGATCCGAGCCAAATTAACGAAGGATGTCGAAGGGCCTAATACAACTCACCGCCCCAAATTTCAACAAAATCGGATAATAAATGTGGCTTTTATGGGCCTAAGACCCTAAATCGGCGGATCGGTCTATATGTGGGCTATATCAAGATATAGTCCGATATAGCCCATCTTCGAACTTAACCTGCTTATGGACAAAAAAAGAATCTGTGCAAAATTTCAGCTCAATATCTCTATTTTTAAAGACTGTAGCGTGATTTCAACAGACAGACGGACAGACGGACGGACATCTCTAGATCGTCTTAGATTTTTACGCTGATCAAGAATATATATACTTTATAGGGTCGGAAATGGATATTTCGATGTGTTGCAAACGGAATGACAAAATGAATATACCCCCATCCTTCGGTGGTGGGTATAAGTGTATAGGAGATATTTGGACAATTGTCCTTGTCCATTTTGGAATAACTCATTGTTATTCATCTTTTTTCTCCTCCCCAAAACTATCTCGAAGCTTTTCGATATTTTTTAATTGGGTTTTAAATAAAATTTAGAATAAACAAGTAAAAGCGTGCTAAGTTCGGCCGTCCCGAATCTTATATACCCTACACCATGGATCGCATTTGTCGAGTTCTTTTCCCGGCATCTCTTCTTAGGCAAAAAAGGATATAAGAAAAGAGTTGCTCTGCTATTAAAACGATTTCAAGATATGGTCCGGTTCGGACCACAATTAAATTATATGTTGGAGACCTGTGTAAAATTTCAGCCAATTCGTATAAGAATTGCGCCCATTGGGGCTCACGAAGTAAAATAGAGAGAACGATTTATATGGGATCTGTATCGGGCTATAGACCGATTCAGACCATAATAAACACGTTTGTTGATGGTCATGAGAGGATCCGTCGTAAAAAATTTCAGGCATATCGGATAATAATTGCGACCTCTAGGGGTCAAGAAGTCAAGATCCCAGATAGGTTTATATGGCAGCTATATCAGGTTATAAACCGATTTGAACCTTATTTGACACAGTTGTTGAAAGTAGAAATAAAATACGTCATGCAAAATTTCAGCCAAATCGGATAGGAATTGCGCCCTCTAGAAGCTCAAGAAGTCAAATCCCCAGATCTGTTTATATGACAGCTATATCAGGTTATGGACCGATTTGAACCATACTTGGCACAGTTGTTGGATATCATGACGAAATACTACGTGCAAAAATTCATTCAAATCGGATAAGAATTGTGCCCTCTAGAGGCTCAAGAAGTCAAGACCCAAGTTCGGTTTATATGGCAGCTATATCAGGTTATGAACCGATTTAAACAATACTTGGCACAGTTGTTGGGTATCATAACAAAACACGTCGTGCGAAATTTCATTTCAATCGGATGAGAATTGCGCTTTTTAGAGGCTCAAGAAGTCAAGACCCAAGATCGGTTTATATGGCAGCTATATCAAAACATGGACCGATATGGCCCATTTTCAATACCAACCGACCTACGCTAATAAGAAATATTTGTGCAAAATTTCAAGCGGCTAGCTTTACTCCTTCGGAAGTTAGCGTGCTTTCGACAGACAGACGGACGGACGGACAGATGGACGGACGGACAGACGGACGGACGGACAGACGGACGGACATGGCTAGATCGACATAAAATGTCGCGACGATCAAGAATATATATACTTTATGGGGTCTCAGACGAATATTTCGAGTAGTTACAAACAGAATGACGAAATTAGTATACCCCCCATCTTATGGTGGAGGGTATAAAAACAAATGAGGACGTTGAATAAAATGGCGCATGCTAAATTTTGTAAAGATCGGACCAAAATTATTGCTTGTACAGCCTTAAAAGTCCATATCGGATGAAAGTTATATATGGAAGCTATATCTAAATCTGAACCGATTTAGATGAAATTTTGCACACATATTGGAACGTGCCAAATTTGGTGGAGATCGCATCAAAATTGTGGCTTCTACAGCTTTAAATGGGCATATCGGATAAAAGATATATATGGGAACTTTATCTAAATCTGGACCGATTTCAATAAAATTTTGCAAATATTTTGGGTCGTTAAAAAAGCACGTCGTACCAAATTTTGTAAGGATCGGACTAATATTGTGGCTTCTACTGCTTTAAAGGTCACATCGGATGAAAGATATATATGGGAGTTATATTTAAATCTAAACCGATTTTTTTCAAAACCAATAGCGTTCGTCCTTGGGCCAAAAAAGAGACTTATGCAAAATTTTGTGAAAATCGGACAACAAATGCGACCTGTACTTTGATTACAAGAATACATGGACAGGCAGACAGACGGACATAGCTAAATCGAATCAGGAAGTGATTGTAAGCCTATCGGCATACTATCGATGGGTCTAGCTCTTCTCCTTCTTAGCGTTGCAAACAAATGCACAAATCTATAATACCCTGTACCACAATGGTGGTGTAAGGTATAACAAGGGGCATATTTTGCATCATTTTTATACCCTCCACCATAGGATGGTGGTATACTTATTTCGTCATTCTGTTTGTAATACCTCGAAATATGCGTCTAAAATCCCATAGAGTATATATATATATATTCCTGTCGTGACATTTTAAGTCGAACTAGCCATGTCCGTCCGTCTGTCTGTCGAAAGCATGCTAACTTTTGAAGGAGTACAGGTAGCGACTTGAAATTTTGCACAAATACTTCTCGTAGGCGCAGGTCGGTTAGAAATGTAAATGGACCAAATCGGTCTATGTTTTGATATAGCTGCCATATTAACCGATCTTGAGTGTTGAATTCTTGAGCCTATAAAGGGCGAAATTCTTGTCCAATTTGACAGAAATTTTGCACGTAGTGTTTTAATATCACTTCCAACAACCGTGCTAAATATGGCCAAAATTGGTTCATAGCCTGATATAGCTGCCATATAAGCCGATCTTGGGTCTTGACTTCTTGAGCTTTTAGAAGGCGCAATTCTTACCCGATTTGACTGCACGTGGTGTTTTGATATCACTTCCAACAACTGTGCTGGGTATGGTCCAAATCGGTCCACAACCTGGTATAGGTGCCATATAAACCGATCTTGGATCTTGACTTCTTGAGCCGCTAGAGGGCGCAATTATCATCCGATTTGCCTACAATTTTGCGTAAGTCGTTTTAAAATGACTTCCAAAAACTGTAATGAGTATCGGTACATATCAGGACATAGCCTGATATAGTGGCCGTATAAACCGAACTGGTATCTTGACTTCTTGAGCATCTAGAGAGAGCAATTCTCATCCAATTTTGCACAAATTTTGTACAACGGCTTCTCCCATGGCCTTCAACATACGTGTGCAATATGGTCTGAATGGATCAATAGCTTGTTACAGCTCCCGTATAAACCGATCTCTCATTTTTCTTCTTGATCCCCTACAAGGCGCAATTCTTATCCCAATGGACTGAAATATTACACAATGTTCTGCATTCAATTCATTTCTGGTCCGAATTGGACTATAATTTGATGTAGCTCCAATAGCATAACAGTCCTTATTCATTATTCTTTGTTTGCCGAAACAGAGATACCGCGAAAAGAACTCGACAAATGCGTTCTATGGTGGAGGCTTTACACGACTCGGCCCGGCCGTACTAAGCACGCTCTTACTTTTCGTACTTAAAAACGAATCAAGGTAGCATGTTGTAATCCGCAAAAGCATTGAAAGCATTTTCGATTATATAATTATGCAAATGATGCCCCATTTCATATATATCAGGTTTTCCAATAAGGATTTGCCAAATTTTTATGCGCACCACCGAAGGACGGTGGTATATTCATTTTCCGTCCGCCTCTCTGTTGAAATCACGCTAAAGTCTTTAAAAATAGAGATATTGAGCTGAAATTTTGCACAGATTCTTTGTCTATAAGCAGGTCAAGTTCAAAGAAGGGCTATATCGGACTATATCTTGATATAGCCCCCATATCGACCGATCCGCCGATTTAGGGTCTTAGGCCCATAAAAGCCACATTTATTTTCGATCTTGCTGAAATTTGGGACAGTGAATTGTGTTAGGCACTTCAATATCCTTTCTCAATTCGGCCCAGATCGTCAAGATTTGGATATAGCTGCCATATAGACCGATCCTCCGATTTAGGGTCTTAGGCCAAAAAAGCCACATATATTAACCGATTTTGCTGAAATTTCGGACAGTCAGTTGTGTTAGGCTTTTCGATATCTTTCGTCAATTTGGCGCAGTTCGGTCCAGATTTGGATATAGTTGTCATATAGACCGATCCTACGATTTAGGGTCTACGACCCATAAAAGCCACATTTATTAACTGATTTTGCTGATATTTGAGACTGTGAGTTGCATTAGGCCCTTTGATATACTTCTCCAATTTGGCTCTGATCGATCCAGATTTGGCTATAGCTGCCATATACAACGATCCTCCGATTTAGGGTCATAGGCCCATAAAAGCCACATTTATTATCCAATTTTGCTGAAATTGGGACAGTAAGTTGTGTTAGGCAACTCGTCATTCTTCTTCTTCTGCCATATAGACCGATTTCTCTATTAAAGGCTTTGGGCCCATAAAAGTGCATTTATTGTCCGAGTTTGCCGAAATTTGGGACAGAGAGTTATGTTAGGCCCTTCGACATCCTTCTTCAATTTCGCCCAAATCGGTCCAGATTTAGATATAGCTGTCATATAGACCGATTTACGGGTTAAGGGTCTTAGGCCCTTAAAAGCCACATTTATTATCAGATTTTGCTGAAATTTGAATTAGTGAGTTATATTAAGCCACTTGACGTCTTTCCTTAATTTGGCCCAGATCGGTCCAGATTTGGATATAGCTACCATATGGACCGATCAGCCGATTTAGGGTCTTGCGCCCATAAAAGGCGCATGAATTGCCTGATGTCGCCGAAATTTAGGACAGTGAGTTGTGTTGGGCCTTTCGACATTCTTCTTCAATTTGGCTCAGATCGGTCCAGATTTGGATTTAGCTGCCATATAGACCGTTCCCTCAATTTAAAGTCTTGGCCCCATAGAAGGCGCATTTATAATTTGGGTTCGCTGAAATTTGATACAGTGACTTATGTTAGGCTTTTCGACATCCGTGTGGTATATGGTTCAGATCGGTATATTTTTGAATGTAGCTACCAAAAAGACCAATATTTTGTCCTACAAAATTGAAAAAAAAATTTGTACTTATTAGACCGCTCAATATCCGTATCAAATTTGGTCTAAATCGGACCATGTTTCGACATAGCTACTATGGGGCATAAGCTAAGCATTTTGCATCGGATGATGACGAAAGGGGGCTTACATATATACCCGAGGTGGTGGGTGTCCAAAGTTCTCCCTTTTTACTTGTTTTCTTTTGATTTCGCACCCCTAGTTTATTTATTTATTATTATTTCCCTTTTCGGCAATGCTCTGAGCCACCAACTCTGAAACTTAAAGTCAACAACCGAATTGTGTGTTGGAGTCAAAGACGAGAGGGGGGCGGCAAGCAAAAATAACTTAGAAATGTTACCAAGGCTACGGTATTCTTTGCAAAAAGCAAGTTTGGAATGACAAACTACGAAAACCTTTGGCCGGTGGGAGGGGAAATGGTGATACAGTGATGTGATTTTTATGCTTCAGATCAACTACTAACAACGCACCGAAATAATATTCACAAATTTATTCTCGTTTGGACGGATGGATGGATAAATGCCTTAAAATTTAATTCCAAATTGAAAATGTCATTTGCCATTAGCCTTGTAGCGTTGCCAAAATGAGACTGCTTCGAATATAAAAATAAATTGGAAATTGAAATTGAAATTACAGCAAAGATGACGATGGTGATGGCAATAACGCTAAAGCTGGCTTTGGCGATGAGCTCGGCAATGATGGTGCGAGGGCGAACGTAGAATGAGTGTAGCGACGTCTTTTCGATTTCATAATGAGAATATGTGCATACATTAGCACAACAATTTCGCCATGGTGGTGGTACATTAGAAATTGGCATTTATTGCCTTATCGATTTGCAATTATATAAGTGTATTGGTAAAGAAAATGTGCTGAATTTATGTGAATATACCCATATATGTAGATTCTACACATGCATATAAATGTGTTTATAAATAAATATGGCATTATGGCGGCATTTATATGTAACGATTCCTTTGCAAAATGTCCTTGTCGAAGTTTGCCAAAAAAAAAAAAAAAAATGAAGAAATAACAAACACGCGAACAAATTAACAAGCCAATCAATAGGACCATGCGAATAACATTTGAATGCATATGGCCATTAATAAACCGCAGGAACAGTTAACAGGAAACGTGCTCTAATCACTACCATATGCTACTCAAAGCACGAAATCAAACTCCTTATGCCGTTTGGTACTGCACATATGTATACAGACATGAGAGCTCTAAGACCAATAATTTTCCACCAAGTGGAATTAATGTAAATGAAAGGCCATTAAATCCGTTTACCATCATTCGATTAGTAGCACAACTCGAAATATGACATAGGTTAAGGCCAAACGTGCTGTATTGGAATCATGGTGAAAGATCGTACAAACGAAAGTGCAAATTGTGACTCACTTGGCTTTGACTGAATACTTGACTTTTAATTCGCATATGCCCTGCAAACATTTTCGATTGCTAAATTATTTTTGGCGAATTTTCTAGTTGAAGATTATGATGGAGTTGTATGTGGGGAGTTGTATCCTCAAGACGAAGAATCGTGAAAGAATCGTGTGGACAAATAACATATGAGATTTTAGGAAGACTAATCAACTATTCTTCTTTGTGAGTTATTCGCTTAGGAGGTCTAACAAGTAACAAGTAAAAAGCCATTAAGTTCGGCCGGGCCGAACTCTGGATACCCACCACCTCGGGTATATATGAAAACCCCCTTTCGATACAATCTCGAAAAATCTCGATACAATTTTGAAAACTGGAAAATTTATGCAACCAAATTCGGGACGGACATTGAGTGGTCTAATAAATAAAGGGTGATTTTTTTGAGGTTAGGATTTTCATGCATTAGTATTTGACAGATCACGTGGGATTTCAGACATGGTGTCAAAGAGAAAGATGCTCAGTATGCTTTGACATTTCATCATGAATAGACTTACTAACGAGCAACGCTTGCAAATCATTGAATTTTATTACCAAAATCAGTGTTCGGTTCGAAATGTGTTCATTCACCGTAACGTTGCGTCCAACAGCATCTTTGAAAAAATACGGTCCAATGATTCCACCAGCGTACAAACCACACCAAACAGTGCATTTTTCGGGATGCATGGACAGTTCTTGAACGGCTTCTGGTTGCTCTTCACTCCAAATGCGGCAATTTTGCTTATTTACGTAGCCATTCAACCAGAAATGAGCCTCATCGCTGAACAAAATTTGTCAAAATTTGAACACATTTCGAACCGAACACTGATTTTGGTAATAAAATTCAATGATTTGCAAGCGTTGCTCGTTAGTAAGTCTATTCATGATGAAATGTCAAAGCATACTGAGCATCTTTCTCTTTGACACCATGTCTGAAATCCCACGTGATCTGTCAAATACTAATGCATGAAAATCCTAACCTCAAAAAAATCACCCTTTATAAGACACTGTTGAATTTTGTATTTCAAATTTCAACAGAACCTGGTAATAAATAAAGCTTTTATGAGCGTCAGACCCTCAACCGGCGTTGAGGGTCTGACTAAATATAAATACAATCCGATCTTTACCATATTTGGGTCGGATGGCATGTGGCCAAAAACTACTCACTCGGTCAATATGACAGCTATATCTAAAAATAGTCCGATCTGAACCATATTTAGGTCCTATGTTGGGAGGCTTACAATAACCCATCGTTTTAAACTTCAGCGAAATTGGTTAAAAAATAAATCTTTTATGGGCATCTGACCCTTTATCAGGAGATCGGTCTATAAGGCAGCTGTATCTAAATATAGTCCCACCTATACCATATTTAGGTCGGATGTTCAGAGTCTTAAAACTGCTCACTATTCAAAATTTCAGTGAAATCGGATAAAAAATAATGCTCTATGGCCTTCAGATCCCTTATCGGGGGATCGGTCTATATGGCAGATATATCCAAATAAAGTCCGATCTGAACCATATATGTGTCAGATGTCCGCAGGCTTAAAATAACCCATTGTTTTAAATCTCAGCGAAATCGGTTAAATATAAAGCTTTTAAGGGCTTCAGTCCCTTTATCGGCATTCAGGTCAGTTGTCGGGAGGCCTAAAATAAATTACTATTGCAATTTTCAGCGAAATCGGGTAATATATAATGATTTTATGAACTTCAGACCCTTTATCGGTGGATCGATCTGTATGGTAGCTATATCTAAATATAGTCCGATCCGATATTTAGGTCAGTTGTCGGGAAGCTTTAAGTTGCTCACTGTTTCAAATTTCAGCAAAATCGGACGAAAAATAAAGTTTTTATTGGCATGAGGCACTTTATCGGAAAATCGGTCTATATAGCAGCTATATCCAAATATGGTCCGATTTGGCCCGTTCAATAACTTAACCAAAGTGCATCAAAAAGAAGTATCTCTGCCAAATCTCGGCTCCATATCTCAATTTTGAAGGCACTAGAGTGATTACAACAGACGGACGGACAGACGGACAGATTCACGGACATCGTTAAATCGTCTACTACGATCCGAAATATTTATACTTTGTAGGGTCGGAAATTGATATTTTGATGTGTTGCAAACGGAATGACTAAATGAATATACCCCCTATCCTGCGGTGCTGGGTATAAAAAGGCGTTAAGTTCGGCCAGGCCGAACTTTGGATACCCACCACCTCGGGTGGTTATGACCTTTCGTCATAATCAGGTGAAAAATACACAATTTATGCCCCCATAGCAGCTTTATCGAAATATGGTCCGATTTGGAACAAATTCGACACGGATTTTAAGTGTTCGAATAAGTACAAGTCATTGTTCAATTTTGTGGAACAAAATATTGGTCTTTTTGGTAGCCATATCCTAATATAGACCGATCTAAATAATATATGACACGGATGTCGAAAAATCTAATGTAAGTCACTGTGTCAAATTTGAGCGAAATCGGATTATAAATGTGCCTTTTATGGGGCCAAGACTCCTAATCGACAGATCGGTCTATATGGCAGCTATATCCAAATCTAGAGCGATCTGGGCCAAATTAAGTTGTATGTCGAAGGCGCTAACGCAATTCACTGTCTCAAATTTCGACGACATGGGATAATAAGTAAGCCTTTTATGGGCCCAAAACCTTAAATCGAGAGATCGTATGGCAGCTATATCCAAATCTGAACCGATCTGGGCTAAATTGAAGGATGATGGCGAAGGGCCTAATATAACCCACTGTCCCAAATTTCGTCGACATCGGACTATAAATGCGCTTTTTATGGCCCCAAAACCTTAAACCGAGAGATAGGTCTAGAGGGCAGCCATATCAAAATCTGGACCGATCTAAGCCAAACTAAAGAGGGATGCCGACGGGCCTATAATAACTTACTGTCTCAAATTTCAGCAAAACCTTATAAATAACAAGTAAAAGCGTGCTAAGTTCGGCCGGGCCGAATCTTATATACCCTCCACCATGGATCGCATTTGTCGAGTTCTTTTCCCGGCATCTCTTCTTAGGCAAAACAAATAAAAGCGTGCTAAGTTCGGCCGGGCCGAATCTTATATACCCTCCACCATGGATCGCATTTGTCGAGTTCTTTTCCCAGCATCTCTTCTTAGGCAAAAAAAGGATATAAGAAAAGATTTGCTCTGCTATTAGAGCGATATCAAGATATGGTCCGGTTTGGACCACAATTAAATTATATGTTGGAGACCTCTGTAAAATGTCAGCCAATTCGAATAAGAATTGCTGCCTTTGTGGGCTCAAGAAGTAAAATAAAGAGATCGATTTATATGGGAGCTGTATCGGGCTATAGACCGATTCAGACCATAATAAACACGTATGTTGATGATCATGAGAGGATCCGTCGTACAAAATTTCAGGCAAATCGATTATGGACTGATTTGAACTATACTTAGCACAGTTGTTGGATATCGTAACAAAACACGTCGTGCAAAATTTCATTCCAATCGGATAAGAATTGCGCACTCTAGAGGCTCAAGAAGTCAAGACCCAAGATCGGTGTATATGGCAGCTATATCAGGTTATGGACCGATTTGAGCCATACTTGGCACAGTTGTTGGATAAAATAGCGAAACATGTCGTGCAAAATTTCATTCCAATCGGATAAGAATTGCGTACTCTAGAGGCTCAAGAAGTCAAGACCCAAGATCGGTTTATATGGCAGCTATATCAGGTTATAAACCGATTTGAACTATACTCGGCACAGTTGTTGGATGTTATAGCAAAACACGTCGTGCAAAATTTCATCCCAATCGGATAAGAATTGCGCACTCTAGAGGCTCAAGAAGTCAAGACCCAAGATCGGTTTATATGGCAGCTATATCAAAACATGGACCGATATGGCCCATTTACAAAACCAACTGACCTACACTAATAAGAAGTATTTGTGCAAAATTTCAAGCGGCTAGCTTTACTCCTTCGGAAGTTAGCGTGCTTTCGACAGACAGACGGACAGACGGACGGACGGACGGACAGACGGAGAAACATGGCTAGATCGACATAAAATTTCACGACGATCAAGAATATATATACTTTATGGGGTCTCAGACGAATATTTCGAGTAGTTACAATCAGAATGACGAAATTAGTATACCCCCCATCTTATGGTGGAGGGTATAATGAAATCATAATCTTGGCGCCACGAAATTAAAGTTTTTCTTAATCCAATTCTCATATGATTAAATACATTCGTCCTAAGTATATTTGTACTAAGCCTGATGTCAACTACAGCGTTGCGTCCCTAAAGATTTACAACGTTTAAAATTTACCATCACAAGTCAAAACACCTTAACATTTCCCAACTGTCTCCAAAACTAATGGAGTTAATCACATCATATCATCAGTCTGCCTGCAACCTACTAACCAAATAGAGACGAACATGTCCTTGAGCGGCAATTTTCTTTAAAAGTCAGACGAGAAAAAACCAGTAAGGAAAGGCAAAAGCCGGGTGGTGCTTACTTTATTCTACCCTACACCTACCTTATAAATACAAAACGGGGGCTTTATCTAATTCTGAACCAATTTTGCTGGACCTCGGATGTATTCAGATAGATCATTAAAATGTCTGTATCAAATGTCGAGCAAAGCAAATATGTTGAAAATGTAATAATTATTGTTGACATATGACAAAACATTATCCAAAATGTTACAAACATATAGATCTGAACCGATTTCGATCAAACTTTATTGCTATTGTGGAAGTCGTCGAGGAAAGCGTTGTACAACATTTTGGGAAGATTGGTCAATAAATGTGCTTTCAGTGACCCTAGGAGTGCAAATCGGGCGATATATCTTCTTCTTATATATAACAAGTAAAAGCGTGCTAAGTTCGGCCGGGCCAAATCTTACATACCCTCCACCATAGATCGCATTTGCCGAGTTCTTCTTCCGGCATCTCTTCTTAGCCAAAACAGGATATAAGAAAAGATTTGCTCTGCTATTATTATATTATTACGTGTTGGAGACCTATGTAAAATGTCAGCAATTCGAATAAGAATTGCGCCCTTTGGGGGCTCAAGAAGCAAAATACAGAGATCGCTTTATATGGGAGCTGTATCGGGCTATAGACCGATTTAGATCATAATAAACACGTAAGTTGATGGTCATGAGAGGATCCGTAATACTTAATTTCAGGCAAATCGGATAATAATTGCGACCTCTAGAGGCTCAAGAAGTCAAGACCCAAGATCGGTTGATATGGCAGCTATATCAGGTTATGGACCGATATGAACCATACTTGGCAAAGTTGTTGGATATCATAACAAAACACGTCGTGCAAAATTTCATTCCAATCGGATAAGAATTGTGCACCCTAGAGGCTCAAGAAGTCAAGACCCAAGATCGGTTTATATGGCAGCTATATCAAAACATGGATCGATATGGCCCATTTACAATACCAACTGACCTACACTAATAAGAAGTATTTGTGCAAAATTTCAAGCGGCTAGCTTCACTCCTTCGGAAGTTAGCGTGCTTTCGACAGACAGACGGACGGACGGACAGACGGACGGACATGACCAGATTGACATAAAATGTCGCGACGATCAAGAATATATATACTTTATGGGGTCTCAGACGAATATTTCGAGTAGTTACAAACAGAATGACGATATTAGTATTCCCCCCATCTTATGGTGGAGGGTATTAAAAGGATAAACGAAAAGATTTGCTCTGTTGCTCATGATATGATCCGGTACGGACCACAATTCAGTTATATGTTGGAAACCTGTATAAAGTAGTAGTATTCTTTATTAATTTCATTAATGTTTTCATATAAATATAGCAATATAAACATAGCATTCTAAAAGAATAAATTGAGTATATATTTTCTTGACATTGACCTTCGGTCGTCTGTCCATTATTAAAATATAGTGTATATACTAGAGATTTACGAGTTTGTTTTTCCTTTCTTTTATATATTAAATTCAGACAATAACTGGTTTCTATATAACATACAAGTTTTTAGATAACTGGCTAAACTTTTCCAGTGTATAACATTTCCATTGAGAATATTTATTAAATCAGATTCATTAATTATGGGCATTTGGAAGAACATTAATCGGAATTCTTTGAGAGCTGGGCATCGACCCAGGAAATGTTGAATGTTTTCTATTTCAACTGTATTACACATTGAACATATTGGATTTGAATTTGTTTGGAACCTGTTGGAATTTAATGAAAACATCCCACTTCGAGCTTTTAATATCCACATCAGCCTGTATAATGTCAGCCTATTCGAATAAGAATTACGCCCTTTGGGGGCTCAAGGAGTAAAATATTGAGATCGATTTATATGGAAGCTGTATCAGGCTATATATCAATTCTGACCATATTTAACATGTATGTTGGATAATAAATGCGACCTGTAGAGGCTCAAGAAATCAAGATTCCAGAACGATTTATTTGGCAGCTATAGTAGGTTATGAAACGATTTGAACCTTATTCTGCACAGTTGTTGAAAGCCAAATTGAAAATTTCAGCCAAATCGAATAAGAATTGCGCCCTCTAGAGCTCAAGAAGTCAAGTCCCCAGATCGGTTTCTATCACAGCTATATCAGGTTATGGACCGATTTGAACCATACTTGACAATGTTGTTGGAAGTCATAGCGAATCACGTCGTGCGAAATTTCATTGCAATCGGATGAGAATTGCGCCCTGTAGAGGCTCAAGAAGTCAAGACCCAAGATCGGTTTATATGGCAGCTATATCAAAACATGGACTGATATGACAAATTTACAATCCAAACCGGCCTACACTGAAAAAAAGTATTTGTCCAAAATTTCAAGCGGCTAGCTTTTCTCCTTCGAAAGTTAGCGTGCTTTCGACAGACAGACGGACGGACGGACAGACAGACGGACATGGCTAGATCGACATAAAATGTCGTGACGATCAAAAATATATATATTGGGTTGCCAAAAAGTAATTGCGGATTTTTCATATAGTCGGCGTTGACAAATTTTTTCACAGCTTGTGACTCTGTAATTGCATTCTTTCTTCTGTCAGTTATCAGCTGTTAATTTTAGCTTGCTTTAGAAAAACAGTGTAAAAAAGTATATTTGATTAAAGTTCATTCTAAGTTTTATTAAAAATGCATTTACTTTCTTTTAAAAAAATCCGCAATTACTTTTTGGGCAACCATACTTTATGGGGTCTCAGACGAATATTTCGAGTAGTTACAAACAGAATGACGAAATTAGTATACCACCATCCTATGGTGGAGGGTGTAAAAACTTAATTTGTGTTTGTTTGTAGGTTAGTTTGTTCCTTATAGACTGAGAAAAATTTTATATCCAAATTTCGGATGGGGTACCTAGGAGGGCCGCCTCACCATAAAACCTACCAAACAATTATTTAGACCAATCACGAGAATATGGGACTCAAATGAAAGGTATTTAGGATTAGAAAACGTATCTGATATCCAATTGTCAGAGCAAGTGTTAGGTGGACCACCCCAACACCCAAAACATCCCCAAATCGGATATGTTTACCGACCACAGCAATGTGGGACTCAAGTGAAAGGTATTTGCGAATAGAATACGAAGCTAATATCGAAATGTGGGACCATGTTAGTGGGGGTCTACCCCTTCCCCAAAACACCCCCCAAACAGGACTTATATACTGACCATGGGAATATGGGGCTTAAATAAAATATATTTGAGTGTAGAATACGAACCTGATACCCAAATATGAGACCAAGTGTTTGGGGTCCACCTCTCCACAAAAACGTCCCCAAAGGGGAAAAATTTACGACCATCACAATATAGGGGTCAAATGAAAGGTCTTTGGGAGTAAAGCACGAATTTGATATAAATTTTCGGGAATAGACACTTTTCCCGAATATTGGGATGGGGGGCCACAACATCACCCAAATAGGAAGTATTTGCTGACTTTTGCAATATGTGGCTCAAATGAGAGGGTTTTAGAGTAGAACACGTATCCGATATACATTTTCAAGGCCAACTCAATGAGTGGCCGCCCATCCCTCAAAACACTCCTCAAGCCGGTCATGTGTACCAACTATTGAAATATGGGGCTCAAATTATTAGTGTTTGGGAGAAGACCACGTATCTGATATCAATATTAGGGACTAACTGTCCAGGGGACGTCCCACCACCATAACAACCCCCAAATAGGACGTTTTTGCTCACCAAGACAATTTGGGTCTTGAAGAAAGTGGAACTAAATATATTTAGTTTTTAGGACCAATACCCCAAACCTGACATATTTGCTGACTTTTGCAATAAGGAGTTTAAATGAGAGTAGAAAACGAATTTGATTTCCAATTTTGAGGGCAATGGCAATATGGGGTTCAAATATTTGAGAATTGAGCACGTTGCTGATATATTTTCAGGGCTTAGCGATTGTGGGACCACCCCACTCCCCAAAAAACCCCTAAATCGGACATATTTAACGGCCCTGTCAACGTGGAGCTTAAATACAATGTATTGGGGGGTAGCGCAATAAATTATACCCATTTTCGGGATCAATTTTCAGGAGATCCCCTTCCCCACAACACCCACCAAACAGGACTTATTTACTAACCATCGCAACATGGGGCTCAAACAAAGGTATTTGGGAGTAGAATACGATGTAGGACCATGTAGTTAGGACATCACCCCTTCCCCAAAACACCCCCCAAAGGGTAAACAATATGTGGCTCAAATAAAAGGTATTTGAAATTAGAAAACAAATTTGGTAACCAATTTCGGGGTCATGTGTTTGGGTGCCGCCTCATCGTGTAAACTCCCCTTAAACCAATGGCAATATGGGGTTCAGGAGAATATCGGGCTGAAATAAAGTATTTTAAGAATGGAATACCCCTTACATCCAAACTTAAATTCGTAGACCAATAAAGATCATATGGAATTCAGATAAAGGTACTTATATTGTTAGACTGTTAGTCAAGCGATATACTATTTTCGTAGCATGGTATTTCACTAAAAGCTCTTTAATCGTCGAAAGTAAATATTCCAAGGAAAATTTAGTTCCACATAAAGTAAAAGAAGGCGCAGCGGAGCAGGCCCGGATTTGTTTGTTTGTCGGCTTGTTTGTTCGTTCCGTATAGACTCAAAAACGGCTGAACCGATTATCCTAAAATGTTCACATGTTATGAAGATTGATCTGGATGGAAAAACAGGCTATATAATTTTTTGGCACCGGGAGGGGGAGTACCCTCCCCCTTACCTCTAAAGTACTACCCAAAAATAAAAGTGGAGCAATCGGGACAATATGGGATTCAAATGAACGGTATTTAAGAGTAGAGAGTACGAATTTAATAACAAAAGTTGGGTCCAAGCACCTGGGGGCCACCCCAGCCCAAAAACCCCTTAGAAAAGGTTTATTCGACGATCATGACAATATCGGACTCAAATGAAAGATATTCGGGAGTAGATTGGGAATGTGGTCAGAAAGAAGAAATATGGTTTATAATTTGTTGATATCGGATAGGGGCGCACCCTCCTCGTTACCCCGAAAATATTACCCAAAATCACAAGTGGACTGTTAAAAATAATATGGATATCAAATGAAAGGTATTGGAGAGTATAATACGAATATGGTATTAAAAATTTGGTCCAAGTAACCAGGAAGTTGCCCTAACCCCAAAATGTCTAAAAACAGAAAAATTGGTCGTCCATATCAATATGGGGCTTAAGTGAGCGGTATTCGGTTTGTTTGTTTGTTCCGCAGAATCAAAACAAGTAAAAAGGCGTTTAGCCGGGCCGAACTTTGGATACCCACCACCTCGGGTATATTTGTAAAAGTACTTTCATCAAAATCTGGTGAAAATTTCATACCTTATGTCCCACAGCAGTTATATCAAAATATGATCCGATTTGGATCAAGTGCTAATAAGTACAAGTCATTGTTCAATTGTGTACAACAAAATATTGGTCTTTTTAGTAGTTTTATCTAAAAATAATCCGATCTGAACCATATACAACATGGACGCCGAAAAGCATAACATATTTCAATGTGTCAAATTTCAGTTAAATCGGATTTTAAATGCGCCTTTTTTGGTGCCAAGACTTTAAATCGACATATTGGTCTATATGGTAGCTATATGCAAATCTTGATCGATCTGGAAAAAATTGCAGAAATATGTGGAGGGGCGTAACTTAATTCTTTATCCCAAATTTCGGCATCATCGGAAAATAAATATGCATTTTATGGGCCTAAAACATTAAATCGAGAGATCGGTCTATGTGGCAGCTATATCCAAATCTGAGCCGATCTGATTGAAATTGAAGAAGGATGTCGAAGCGCCTAACACAACTCACTTTCCCAAATTAAGGCGACATCCGACAAAAAATGCGCTTTTTATGGCCCCAAAACATAAAACTAAGAGATCGGTCTATATGTTAGCTATATCCAAATCTGGAACGATCTTTCCCATAATGCAGAAGTATGTGAAGGGAATTAATCTAACTCACTTTCCCCAATTTCGGCGACATCGGACAATAAATAAGCCTTTTATGGGCCTAAGACCCTAAATCGGAGGATCGGTCTATATGGCAGCTATATGCAAATCTGGACCGATCTGGGCCAAATTGACGAAGGATGTCGAAGGGCCTAACACACCTCACTGTGCCAAATTTCGGCAAAATTAGATAATAAATGTGCCTTTATTGGCCTAAGGCCCTAAATTGGAGGATCGGTCTAAATGGCAGCTATATCCATATCTGGACCGATCTGTGCCATAATGCAGAAGTATATGAAGAGGCTTAATCTAACACACTGTCCCAAATTTCGGCGACATCGGACAATAAATGAGCCTTTTATGGGCCTAAGACCCTAAATCGGAGGATCGATCTATATGGCAGCTATATGCAAATCTGGACCGATCTGGGCCAAATTGACGAAGGATGTCAAAGGGCACAAAAAAACTCACTGACGCGAATTTCAGAAAAATCGGAAAATAAATGCACTTTTTATGGCCCCAAAACCTAAAACCGAGAGATCGGTCTATATGGCAGATATATCCAAATCTGGACTGATCAGAGCCAAATTGAGGAAGGATATTGAAGTGTCTAACACAACTCACTGTCCCAAATTTCGGTTAAATAGGATAATAAATGTGGCTTTTATGGGCCTAAGACCCTAAAACGGAGGATCGGTCTATATGGCAGCTATATGCAAATCTGGACCGATCTGGGCCAAATTGACGAAGGAAATTGAAGTGCCTAACACAACTCACTGTCCCAAATTTCAGTTAAATAGGATAATAAATGTGGCTTTTATGGGCCTAAGACCCTAAATCGGAGGATCGGTATATATGGCAGCTATATCCAAATCTGGACCGATCTGGACCAAATTGACGAGGGACGCCGAAGGGCCAAACACAACTTGCTTTCCCGAATTTCAGCAAAATCGTGTAATAAATGTGGCTTTTATGGGCCTAAGACCCTAAATCGGCAGATCGGTCTA
Source organism: Stomoxys calcitrans (assembly GCF_963082655.1). Taxonomy (NCBI): domain Eukaryota; kingdom Metazoa; phylum Arthropoda; class Insecta; order Diptera; family Muscidae; genus Stomoxys; species Stomoxys calcitrans. The sequence goes on along the minus strand of NC_081552.1, from coordinate 187,033,999 downwards.
TATGGGGGCTATATCAATATATAGTCCGATATAACCCAACTTCGAACTTAACCTGCTTATGGACAAAAAAAGAATCTGTGCAAAGTTTCAGCTTAATATCTCTATTTTTGAAGACTGTAGCGTGATTTCAACAGACAGACGGGCCGACGGACGGACATGTCCAGATCGTCTAAGATGTTTACGCTGATCAAGAATATATATATCGGAAATGTATATTTCGATGTGTTGCAAACGGAATGACAAAAAGAATAAACCTCCACCCTTCGGTGGTGGGTATAAAAAGGAAACATGGACTATATGGTTTTTATACCCTCCACCATAAGATGGGGGGTATACTAATTTCGTCATTCTGTTTGTAACTACTCGAAATATTCGACTGAGACCCCATAAAGTATATATATTCTTGATCGTCGTGAAATTTTATGTCGATCTAGCCATGTCCGTCCGTCTGTCCGTCCGTCCGTCCGTCCGTCCGTCCGTCTGTCTGTCGAAAGCACGCTAACTTCCGAAGGAGTAAAGCTAGCCGCTTGAAATTTTGCACAAATACTTCTTATTAGTGTAGGTCGGTTGGTATTGTAAATGGGCCATATCGGTCCATGTTTTGATATAGCTGCCATATAAACCGATCTTGGGTCTTGACTTCTTGAGCCTCTAGAGTGCGCAATTCTTATCCGATTGGGATGAAATTTTGCACGACGTGTTTCGTTATGATATCCAACAACTGTGCCAAGTATGGTTTAAATCGGTTCATAACCTGATATAGCTGCCATATAAACCGATCTTGGGTCTTGACTTCTTGAGCCTCTAGCGTGCGCAATTCTTATCCGATTGGAATGAAATTTTGCACGACGTGTTTTGTTATGATATCCAACAACTCTGCCAAGTATGGTTTAAATCGGTCCATAACCTGATATAGCTGCCATATAAACCGATCTTGGGTCTTGACTTCTTGAGCCTCTAGAGTGCGCAATTCTTATCCGATTGGAATGAAATTTTGCACGACGTATTTTGTTATGATATCCAACAACTGTGCCAAGTATGATTGAAATCGGTCTATAACCTGATATAGCTGCCATATAAACCGATCTTGGGTCTTGACTTCTAGAGCCTCTACAGTGCGCAATTCTTATCCGATTGGAATGAAATTTTGCACAACGTGTATTGTTATTATATCCAACAACTGTGCCAAGTATGGTTCAAATCGGTCCATAACCTGATATAGCTGCAATATAAACCGATCTAGGGTCTTGACTTCTTGAGCCTCTAGAGTGCGCAATTCTTATCCGATTGGAATGATATTTTGCACGAAGTATTTTGTTACGATATCCAACAACTGTGCCATGTTTGGTTTAAATCGGTCCATAACCTTATATAGCTGTCATATAAACCGATCTTGGGTCTTGACTTCTTGAGCCTCTAGAGGTCGCAATTATTATCCGATTTGCCTGAAATTGTGTACGACGGATTCCCTCATGACCATTAACATACGTGTTTATTATGGTCTGAATAGGTATATAGCCCGATACAGCTCCCATATATATCGATCGCTCTATTTTACTTCTTGAGCCCACAAAGGGCGCAATTCTTATTCGAATTGGCTGACATCTTACACAGGTCTCCAACATTTAATTTAATTGTGGTCCAAACCGGACCATATCTTGATATCGCTCTAATAGCAGAGTAAATCTTTTCTTATATCCTTTTTTTGCCTAAGAAGAGATGGCGGGAAAAGAACTCGACAAATGCGATCCATGGTGGAGGGTATATAAGATTCGGCCCGGCCGAACTTAGCACGCTTTTACTTGTTAGATATCGGATGATGGCTGACCCTCCATCTTACACCAAAAACGAAATCCAAAACCAAAAGAGGACTGATGGGCACAATATGTGTATCAAATGAAGGGTATTGGAGACTAGAAAATGAAAATCATTAAATTAAAAAATGAAATGAAAATCATTAAATTTTGGGTCCAAGTACCCAGCGCGTCGCCCCAACCCAAAAACTCCTCTAACCATAAATTTTCGACGTTCCCATCAAGGTGGGACTCAAATGGAAAGTATCCGGCAGTTGATTACAAATATGCCATAAAAAATTAGGTCCAAGCAATGGGAGGTCGCCTCACCCCCAAATGGGCATATCAGCCGACCATGGCTATAAAGGATTCAAATTAAAGATATTTGGGAGTAGGTTAAAAATATGACATTAAAATTTGCATTCAAGTCAAGGTAGCTCTTTTCCTCCTAAAAAAACGTCGAATGTATTAATTGATCCATTATGGCAATATGTGGCTTAAATGAAAAATATTTGAGAGTAGAAAACGAATTTGGTATCCAATTTTGGGGGTACGCCCTAATTCGTCCTTAAACTGAATTTTATTTTTGACTGTAGCAGAATGGAGCTCAAATCAAAGTTTTGGGAGCAGCCCCACCCCAAAATACTTCCCTATTATATAAAAGCTATTTGGGGTGGATATTTATTGATTATCGGGAAATTTATATTCATTTTCGGGACAAAGACCCTGGGGCCCACCCCATCTTCAAACACAACTTATTTACCGAGCATGACATTATGGGACTCATACGAAATGTTTCTGAAAGTAGAGCACGAATCTTATATTTACTTTGATGGCCAAGTGACCACCCTCGAAATACCCCCTAAACCCGAAATATTTATTAATGCAGTAATATGGGGCTCAAAAGAAAGACATTTGGGAATAGAGTAAAAATTTCCTCAGGAACCGAGCGGGGGCAAACTTTTCATACATTCATTCAAGTTGAGTTTATCAACTATAAGGGACCTTTTTTATAGCCGAGTCCGTATGGTGTGCCGCAGTGCGACATCTCTTTGGGAAGAATTTTTTACATGACCATGCATGGTATTGTACCTCGCAAATGTAGCCAGAATTAAGAGGGGATAACCACCGCTTTAAATTTTGTCCGAAGTTCCGCCAGGATTCGAGCGCAAGCGTTCAGCGTCATAGCGGACATAGGCTACAGTAGCCCGCTATCCACATTCTGGGCGAAGTGTCCTCACCCTAAATAGATATTAGAGAGTTAAAGAAGGCACAGCGAAGCGGGCCCTGTCGAGCTAGTATCTTATGTATGAAATTGAATTTGTGTTTGTTTGTTAGTTTGTTTGTCGGTTACGTATAGACTCAAAAACGGCTGAACCGATTTTCTTGAAATGTTTACAGATGGTGCATAATGGCCCCTTGGTGAAAATAGGGTGCTAGATTTTTTGATATCTGAAGGGGGCGGACCCTCCCCCTAACCTTTATTTTCAGAAACGGAAGATTTCGGAGATTGATGGTGCGATTAAAGCGAAATTTGATATCCAAATTTCGGATGGGGTACCTAGGGGGACCGCCCCACCCAAAAATATGGTGCTCAAACAATATGGTGCTCAAATGAAAGGTATTTGAGAGTGGAAAACGAATCTGATATTGAAATATGTGGTCAAGTGTTTGGGAGACCACACCAACCCCCAAAACATCCCTAAATCTAACGTATTTATCGACCATGCCAATATGGGCCTCAAATAAAAGGTAATTGAGAGCAGAATACCAATCTGATATCCATATTTTGGACCAAAGGCTTAGGATCAGAGTAGAACACGAATGTTATATATATTTTCAGACGGGACATGTTTGCCGACTATGGAAACACGGGGCTCAAATGAAAGATCTTTGAGAGTACAGCATGAATATGATATCAACCCTCGTGAACAACTGCCTAGGGGCAAACCCCTAAATAGGACGAATTTGCTCACCATGATAATTTGGGGCTCAAAGAGAATGGAGGACGATATTGATAGTTTTTAGTCATCACTCCCCCAAGATGAACATAATGGAACAAAATTGCTGACTATTGCAATAAGGTGTTCAAATAAAACGAATTTGATAACCGATTTTGGCCACGTTTCTGGAACCACGTTTCTAGGGGTCCATACTACCTCTTGAACACACCAACCACCACCCTGGGGCCCTTTCCGCTCCCAAAATCCCCATGAGAATATCGAGATTTTATGAAGTCCTTTAAGAATGGAGTACATCCAATATCCAAACTTGCATGACCCTAAACCCTTCGCGCGAATTCATAGATCAATAGAGATCATATGGGACTCACATTAAGACATTTATGTTGTTAAACTTTAAGTCAAGAGACATATATATACCATTTTTATACCCTCCACCATAAGATGGGGGGTATACTAATTTCGTCATTCTGATTGTAACTACTCGAAATATTCGTCTGAGACCCCATAAAGTATATATATATTCTTGATCGTCGTGAAATTTTATGTCGATCTTGTCATGCCCGTCCGTCTGTCTGTCGAAAGCACGCTAACTTCCGAAGGAGTAAAGCTAGCCGCTTGAAGTTTTGCACAAATACTTCTTATTAGTGTAGGTCGTGGTGTAGTGGTATTGTAAATGGGCCATATCGGTCCATAACCTTATATAGCTGCCATATAAACCGATCTTGGGTCTTGACTTCTTGAGAATCTAGAGTGCGTAATTCTTATCCGATTGGAATGAAATTTTGCACGACTTGTTTCGCTATTTTATCCAACAACTGTGCCAAGTATGGTTCAAATCGGTTCATAACCTGATATAGCTGCCATATAAACCGATCTTGGGTCTTGACTTCTTGAGCCTCTAGAGTGCGCAATTCTTATCCGATTGGAATGAAATTTTGCACCACGTGTTTTGTTATAATATCCAACACCTGTGCCAAGTATGGTTCAAATTGGTCCATAACCTGATATAGCTGCCATATCAACCGATCTTGGGTCTTGACTTCTTGAGCCTCTAGAGTGCGCAATTCATATCCGATTGGAATGAAATTTTGCACGACGTGTTTTGTTATGACATCCAACAACTGTGCTAAGTATGGTTCAAATCGGTCCATAACCTGATATAGCTGCCATATTAACCGATCTGGGATCTTGACTTCTTGAGCCTCTAGAGGTCGCAATTATTATCCGATTTGCCTGGAATTATGTACTACGGATCCTCTCATGACCATAAACTTACGTGTTTATTATGATCTGAATCGGTCTATAGCCCGATACAGCTCCCATATAAATCGATCTCTCTATTTTACTTCTTGAGCCCCCAAAAGGCGCAATTCTTATTCGAATTGGCTGACATTTTACACAGGTCTCCAACATGTAATAATATAATAATAGCAGAGCAAATCTTTTCTTATATCCTTTTTTGCCTAAGAAGAGATGCCGGGAGAAGAACTCGGCAAATGCGATCCATGGTGGAGGGTATGTAAGATTCGGCCCGGCCGAACTTAGCACGCTTTTACTTGTTTTGTTTTGATTTTTAGATTTTTCAACTGGATTTTATAGCCTATTTTCAGCTTGACTAGATATTAGTAAGCTATAAATCAATTTAATAACATGCGCATATGATATCAAGTTTTTCTTATAAATGCAATATATTGCAGCCATACAGTCGATATTCAGTCAAACTCAATTTGTTATGTTAAGTACACTCAGTCAGTTGGTAATACAATATATCAGACATTGCATTTTACATGGTATTCTTCTTCGACGAATGCTGATAGCTTCATGTGCCATTAACTTTTTGCTTGACTGCCATTTTTCTCAAGAATTTATTCCGCCTTTTTATCATATATAATTCTTTACTTCATTCAACTGGAAATATTTTGAATACGTTTTCTTTCTTCCTGTAGCATATAACCGAAAGTCTGAAGGAAGTTTGTGGTTCTAGAAGCTAGCGCACGTATATGGGACCGGCCTACTAGCTCGTCGGAGGGATAGGTTCGATGCTTCTCTAGCCATTTGTTCGCTACAATTAAATTACTTTATTTATACGTGCAAAAAGGAACGAGGATAAAGGGGGAAAATGTAGGCAGTGATTTCGTTGGTCCATTTCTTTGGACAGACGTAAAGGTGGTGATTCGTCCATATTGCCCTCCCAGCCTGGTCATAGGAATGCCAACCGAAATACAAATTTGTTCCTAAGACCCCTAACATCACAGTGGCCTAACTATCTAGCCCATCGGCAAATCAAACAGGATGCTTAAACGAGTTAGTTCAAATTCATTTTAGGTTTATTAAATCCATAAGTAATTTTCATGGTATTTTAGTTATTACTAGTAAGTTAAGTTGGGCTTTAATCATATTCTTAAATTTTATAACAGGAAAAAAATTACTTAGTGTGCCAGTATATAAAAAAACAAATTAACTTATTAGCATCTAAAAGTCTTAAAATTTATATGCAAAAATATTCAACCAAATGTTTCATAACCGAAAATTATTACCCACTCTAATGTGTTTAAACGCTCATCAAGAAACAGATATGGTCACCCAAGTTGCAATATAGAATATAAAGAGAATAAATAAACATTACTCACATTCAGCATGCCATACAAAAAAATGTTGCTCCAACGTCGAAAGGCCTTTCGATGAGCGCTGGTGGCTGTGTATGGGGGAGTAATTTACAGAATATGACAATATCGATCTATTGGCTTGTGTTTCGGCTACAATGTTGATAGACATTGACCTGCAAAGCGACAATTATTATTGACTGTATGTTTCAATTGTTGTCAAAGTCTAGCTACAAGCAGAACAGAGTGTATGTACATATGTATGATACAAAAAAAAATATGTATGTGCATTCGTGCGTTTACCTGTTTTGCTTGTAACCAGATGTAATGTATGTTATTAATATGTTATGGATATAAGGCAAGGGGAAATAAAAAGTTATTTAATTAAGCACTTAAAACTTTAGATATAAGAGGCAAAACGTTGTTTAACATGTAATAAATAAAAAAAAAACAGCTTAAGACCAAAATTATTAATTAAATTATAAAAAAAGAAAATAGGAAAACCTCCTCATTTCTAAAAATCCACAAAAATCAGCATATTTACGCCAGTGTGCAGAATTTCTTGGGTACTTCTCGTATTACAAATTTCGCCTTCAAACCATCAAATTGCCGCACTACTTGATGGTTCAAGATTAAATCACAATTTTCCCAGTTCTCGTAATCTTTAGCGGCCAATTACACAAGCTCCCACAAATTTCAAACGAGTTTAATAAACCACGGGGAGTTCTAGGCACGACTTTCATAAAAATTTAATTCTTGTTGCTTCTTATCTTATAGCACTGTATGACATGTACTCTCCAATGTGGTCGATCTGATACTTAAAGCTCAATTAATGTGACTGAATGGTGGGGAGCCGTTACCAGTGATGGGCATTCCTGTATTTCTGCACTCAATGCGTGATCCAAATACATAAACCAGTGCCTTCTTGACACCTTTCTATAAATGAGTTTTATTCAGAGTTTGGTGCCAATCCTAATAAGAGAGAATAAAAGACACAAATCAAATTATTCCCTTTCTCTGCCAGGCCGAATTAAACAGACTCACCGCTTCTGCGAGATGGCACCGATACCAATTATATAAAAAAAAACTTTTAATGGAAAATTGCCCAATCAGATCCGGTATGATTATAGAAATCAAAAGAAATTTTTTCCCACCACCGAATAGGACTAATTTGGCTGGCAAATTCACCGAATCTGGATAATTATCAAAATTACCCCTCGAAAGCCAGGGAAGTTAACGCAAATGTCTGGCTAGCAAACTTACCAGTCATAAAAAAAAAATATTAAGACACAAAGGAAAAAAAATTACTGTGACTTCCTCCAAATATAATTAAATTTTAAGAAAACTTCACTGGTGTGGATCTAATGACAAAATGGCCGAGTAAAGTTAATTCCGAGGTAATGAAACCTTCTCGACGCGGAAGCCGATCTACGAACTTCCAGGCTAGTGGTAAGCAAAGCAAGAAAAAAAACCTCAACAGCCCAATGGCATAAAAATCTAATCGATTTATCGCTAGCAACTTCAAATGTAGATGGCGCCGTGTATGATGGCAAATAGCACAATCATAGAAACAATTCACGCCAGTTTGATTGGGCCTTTTCAAAGAAAAATCAAGCAGGCAAGTGAACCCCTTACAATCCCCCCAGCCAAAATCAGACTTCGGGGTGTTCAACCAGAAGCTGATACCACTTGCCGAACAAATACATTCAAAAGCGACCTATTGACGGATGTCCTTGGCATGGTAGGTTCCTACTGAATTACCCCTGAGATCTTCTAGCTCATAGTAAGAATTACCGATCTTCTTCCTTACACGCGCCTTAAGAAACGTAGGAGCGAGCTTCGCATTGTAACCCTGCTCGAAGTTACTTTGCCTAAAGTTCCTACGGTACACCTCCTGTCCTACATTGTAAGATATTTCCCTTGAACGCAGATTGTAGACCTTCTCATTCCTCAAGAATTGCCTCTGAGCAGATTCAGCAGCCCTTTTAGCCATGATGTCCCTTGAATCGTTCCGATCAAACCTAACAGAACGGTCTTCTAACAGTTCCAGCTGGCGAAGTAAAGGGTACACTGCACCATTGGTGATCATGTTCTGTCCAAATGCCAAATAATAGGGGGAGGTACCAATAGCCGAATGTTTCGATGAACGCAATGAGCAACATATGCTACTTAACAACTCGTCCCAGTTCCTTTGGTTGGGTTCAATGTAGGATTTTATACCAGCTAATACAGAGCGATTGACCCTCTCCGAAGCGTTGGCCTGAGGGGAGTGGATGGCCGTATAAACATGACTAACGCCATATCTTTTCAATAGCTGATTAAAACCAACCGATTTAAATTGGGAACCATTGTCGGATACGATGGTTTCTGGTACCCCAAAGGTGTGAAAAAGGTCACCCTCAAGGTACTTCACGACAATGTCTGAGGTAAACTTCTTGATTGGTTTAAGGAATGGAAATTTAGAGAAGTGGTCCAGAGCTATAAAGATGCCTATATGACCTGTTCTTGTTCGGGGATACGGACCTAAAAAATCAACATAGAGTTTCTGGAAAAACCTACAGGTTTCAGGGGTCTTACCCATTGGAGGTCGAAGAACTATATTCGGATGCTTTACAGATTTACACACCTCGCAACTATTAACGTACTCTTTAACGTCAACGGCCAAGTTGGGCCAAAAGAAAAATTGACGGATTCTGGCTAGAGTTTTATTTATTCCACAATGTGACGACAACGGATTATCGTGTGCTCTCCTTAGCACATCAGGTACTAATTCTCGCGGTACCCAAAGCTTCCATACAAGATCATCGTGAATCTGTTCACCAGTCGCATGTTCAGTCCGTCGATATAAATATCCGTCCACAATTCTAATGTCGGGAAATTGTTCTTTATTCCTTCCCATTTGGTCCAGCAGTTGTCGGTACTCATCCGACTTAAAATGCGTAGAGTTTAAGTCTACGAAGAACCCAGAGTCAACATCAATGGCAGACAGACTTTGCAGACCTAGAGCGGACATGTCCTCCGTATTGGCCCTAGAAAGTGTGTCAGGGACTATGTTCAAACTACCGCGCCTATGCTGAATGTTAAATTTGTATCCCTGAAGTTTTAAAGCCCACCGAGCCAACCTTGTACTTAGATCAGTCTGGGACATGAGCCACTTCAATGACGCATGGTCAGTGATGATAGTGAACTCATGTCCTTCGACATAAGGTCTAAATTTTTTAACACTTAGCATTGCTGCTAAGCATTCCTGTTCGGTAACCGAATAGTTGCGTTGGGCTTTGTTGAGTTTCTTCGACATAAAGGCGATAGGAACTTCTTCACCCTCCGCATTCTTCTGTACCAGTACGCTTCCTATACCTGTTTTGCTGGCATCGCAGTGTATATAAAAAGGCTGCGAGAAATTGGGGCTATGTAAAACAGGTGCTGAGCACAAGTGAGACTTTAAAACCTCAAAAGCTTTTTGGGCTTCCTCGGTCCATACAAATTTCTTTTTACCTTTTAACAAATCAGTTATAGGCGTAGTAATAGATGCATAGTCCCTGATAAACTTTCTATACCATCCTGTCATGCCTAAAAACCTGCGAACTTGTTTTACCGATCTCGGTGCAGGAAACTCAGTGATGGCGGACACTTTTTCCGGATCGGTTCGAATAACCCCATTACCCACCACATGGCCTAAATACTTTACTTCTGGGACACAAAAATGGCTTTTCTCAATGTTAATGGTAAGACCAGATTCACGAATCTTGTTAGCTACAGAGCCTAGTACCTGTAGATGCCTCTCGAAAGATTCCGATATGACCAGAAGATCATCAAGGTAGACAAACACTTCCGCCCTTAAATCCGGAGGTATGACCTTATCCATCAAACGGGACATGGTCTGGGGAGCGTTACACAACCCGAAGGGCATAACCTTAAAGTGGTACAACGGCCTCCCCGGGACGGTAAATGCTGTCTTTTCTCGTGACTTCTGGTCTAAAGGAATCTGCCAAAAGGCATCCTTTAGATCAAGGCTAGTTATAAATTGAGCTTTGGGTAACCTGCTCAGAATGCCGTCAATTTGGGGCAAGGGGTAAGCATCGCCTATGGTGACCGAGTTTAATTTCCTGCTATCAAGACATAACCTGTTTTTACCTGGCTTCCTGTGTAGAACCACAGGAGAAGACCAGGGACTATTTGATTCCTCTATCACATCTAACGCTATCATGCGGTCTATCTCCTCGTATATCAGTTTTTCGATGGCAGGGGACACGGGAAAATGGCGTTGTTTTATCGGCTTGGCGTCTCCGGTGTCAATGCTGTGGCACAGCACGTCAGTCCTTCCTAACCCCTCCTTTGAATACGAAGGAAAAAGGGACACCAAACGATCGAGCCGATGTTTTTGAGAATTTGTCAAGGGTATTTGAGTGGAAATTTCGCATAAACTGGACGAAGAGGATATTCTATCGTTTCGAAATTCAGCGGGCAACAAATTAAACATCTCCCAGAAATCTATTCCAAGAAAGAGGTCCTTATCCAAACCTGGCACTATAAAAACGGTTATGGGCATCTCACTATCTCTAAATGTAACAAAAGCCTTCGTATACCCAACAACATTCTGTCCCTTTCCATCAGCCGTCTGGACAGTAGATTTAAGCTTCTTGAAAGGCGCACCTGACTCCAAAAAATTTCGTGCAGCGTCCGAACCAATGCATGTAATAGAAGCGCCTGTGTCCAAGAGGCCAAGCATCCTTTTCCCAAAAAGGGTGACTTCGGCATAGGGACGAACATCGGATGGGCGGTTCAAAATAGAGGAAACTAACTTCCTATTAAAAATCTTTACTCTACCCCAGAAAGTTTTCATGCGTAGAGCTGATTTTCTTTTCTTGCCACAATCGTTGAATATCCTATCTCGAGCCTGGTTGTATTCCCTAATGCGGACGTGCAGGGGTTTAAAAGGAAATAGTTCCTTATTTGTGGAATTACTTTCGGACATTCTCCTGGGAAAACTCCTGTCACTGGGGTCTGAGCTGGTTATATATGGGGTATTAGTAGTAGAAAGGTTAGCGGGTCGTTTCAATATCTCTATTCTATCTCTGCGGTCTGCGCTCTGCTCGACGTATGTGCACTCCTTTGTGCACAAAATCGACCGTTTTTTGAAGCACATTTCGCGCAGTTTGGTCTATATGTATTGGGAGCTCCACAACCATAACAAAAGATTGTTCTCTCCTCAAGGCAATCTTGATATCGATGACCACCCTGCCCGCAGTTCCAGCATACAAAATTAATCGCCGAAATCTCATCAGGTGGATCTGTCAATACAACATTCTCGTCAGCATCTAGTTCAGATAATCTCTTGGGTAGTGGAACAGGTTTCGAAATAGCCAACCCGTGCCTACGGCGCATATCCTGCATAAAAAACTCACGTCTCCTGCATGTGTCGCGCAAGTGCTGCAACGATCTTATCTCTATATTCAAGATCTCATGTTGGATTTCGGGCAGTAAATTTCTCCTAAGGATTTCCACCAACAACCCATCAGATAATGGGGTCCTAAGCCTATCGGTCAGAGATACTATAGAATCATAGAAACTATCGAAGGATTCGTTGGGCTTTTGCTTGCGCTCCCGTATCAACTCTCGTAAATCAACATCCGTCCTAGAGTCCTGATACTGCTCACGAAGAGCTCTGCACAAATCTTGCCACCGGATACAATTTACTGAGCGATGATACCGCCAAAACCAATCATTCACTTTGCCATCGAACAACGAACTAGCATTCCCACAGAGCAAATCATAGTTACCTTGCAGAGTCTGAGCGGTCAATGCCTCAACCCGATAAATAAAATTGTCAACCGAGATACCATTCTGACCACCATTAAACTTTAGCTTCCAGTTGGATATTATCTGTAAGACCTTATCTGGACGAGAAGTCAAGTCAGAAGACGAAGAGCTGCCATAGGAGGACGTATTTAGAACAGCTTGAGCATTAGACGGGGGATGCCTATTCTGAGAGCCCCCAGGTTGATCTATATGCGGTGTTATACCAAAAAGTTCCCTAAATGTACGGTTCTCAACAACAGGGAGTGTCTGCATTTGCTGTGGGGAGGTCTGACGTTGCCGAGATGGGCCATTGGGTGAATTTGAAACTCCTAATGCCGCGAAACTTGATGCAATTTGCCTTTCTATAATTTGACTCATTTGAGCACTAAAGTCAGCCATGAACTGTGCCTGTTGGGCCGAAACGAGGTCTGTTACCAACTTCCTTGTGTCTGTGCTACGTTAGCAGCATTGCCAGTCATATCTGCACTGCCTACATTCTGAGCCGGACCTGTGGCCAACGAAACCGGATTATTGGCCTGCTTTGCCTGAGACCTTGTCTTAACGGGGGCTGCACTCGAGGTACCTGATTCCGTGACAATCCTTGTGTCACATATAGGACAGAAAGGCCTTGTCTTGATTGCCCTATCCAAACAAGCCTTATGGAAAATATGGCCACATGCGATCTTCCGTACCGACGACGCGGAAGCTATCGATTCGCCACAAGCATTGCATGTAATAACATCATCTACCCTAACCTCATTCGCACCCTTATCAACCGTATTAGTAGCCATAACTAATGAAGATCAAAACAAACAGAAATTAAACCAAAAATCGAGTTAACTGCAAAAAAAAAAAAAAAATTTAAAACCAAAATAAAAAAATAGATACCAATGAACGTAAAAAAACGCTCAAAACTAATTATCTTGGCATATAAAAAATCAGTGTAAATAATTCAAAAATGTTCTTTCTGAATACTCAGAAAATGTATATATATGTAATCTTTCCATTTCTTTAATCCTTTCCAATTTATCCAATAGATGTATTCCTCAGAATTTCTCTCTATGAGTATCCAAAGGGACAAGTTATCCCTCAAGGGCTTCGATATTATAATTCTCTTTAATCAGTTTATCCACAAAAAATTTCAAATTATATCTAACATTTGAATAGAATGAAAAACTAAGCCAAAAATAAGATAATTTCAAATTAAAATTATGCATGTAGTTGTCATCCTGTTTGATCTTACCGAAATTTAGAATAGGTTTGCCACTTAAAATGATAAAAAAAATGTCCACAAAACCTACGCCAATAAAAAGAAAATAAAGTTTATAGAGAGAGACAGACAATAAAAGTAGCACCAGACCGGATGGAATCTATTTGGTTCCAAAATCCAGGTGATGGTAAGGATAGTATAGTGTCGTAAATTCGATACAAGCTGTGGTCAGATCCAGCACAACTGTCCAGAAACTGCATTCCATCCAGTTTATAACAAATATAACAACACCTTCGTAGATAGTTCAAGGGAGATTATTGTCAAAAATAGGTAGAAAAGGAATGGATATTCAATTCTTGATCCTTTATAAAATCCTTATTGTGAAATAATCACGAAATAGAAAAGAGGAAAATTTTAACAGAAATAGTACAGAGAAGTGAAAAAAAAATATTTTGTAGAGAGCCGAACGTTTATTTCAAATCCTGAGGATCCAAATGGTGGTAATAAAAGAAGGAAATCTCATTCGGGCCCCACGTTGGGCGCCAAAAATAATTTAATATGTAGCATATAACCGAAAGTCTGAAGGAAGTTTGTGGTTCTAGAAGCTAGCGCACGTATATGGGACCGGCCTACTAGCTCGTCGGAGGGATAGGTTCGATGCTTCTCTAGCCATTTGTTCGCTACAATTAAATTACTTTATTTATACGTGCAAAAAGGAACGAGGATAAAGGGGGAAAATGTAGGCAGTGATTTCGTTGGTCCATTTCTTTGGACAGACGTAAAGGTGGTGATTCGTCCATATTGCCCTCCCAGCCTGGTCATAGGAATGCCAACCGAAATACAAATTTGTTCCTAAGACCCCTAACATCACAGTGGCCTAACTATCTAGCCCATCGGCAAATCAAACAGGATGCTTAAACGAGTTAGTTCAAATTCATTTTAGGTTTATTAAATCCATAAGTAATTTTCATGGTATTTTAGTTATTACTAGTAAGTTAAGTTGGGCTTTAATCATATTCTTAAATTTTATAACAGGAAAAAAATTACTTAGTGTGCCAGTATATAAAAAAACAAATTAACTTATTAGCATCTAAAAGTCTTAAAATTTATATGCAAAAATATTCAACCAAATGTTTCATAACCGAAAATTATTACCCACTCTAATGTGTTTAAACGCTCATCAAGAAACAGATATGGTCACCCAAGTTGCAATATAGAATATAAAGAGAATAAATAAACATTACTCACATTCAGCATGCCATACAAAAAAATGTTGCTCCAACGTCGAAAGGCCTTTCGATGAGCGCTGGTGGCTGTGTATGGGGGAGTAATTTACAGAATATGACAATATCGATCTATTGGCTTGTGTTTCGGCTACAATGTTGATAGACATTGACCTGCAAAGCGACAATTATTATTGACTGTATGTTTCAATTGTTGTCAAAGTCTAGCTACAAGCAGAACAGAGTGTATGTACATATGTATGATACAAAAAAAAATATGTATGTGCATTCGTGCGTTTACCTGTTTTGCTTGTAACCAGATGTAATGTATGTTATTAATATGTTATGGATATAAGGCAAGGGGAAATAAAAAGTTATTTAATTAAGCACTTAAAACTTTAGATATAAGAGGCAAAACGTTGTTTAACATGTAATAAATAAAAAAAAAACAGCTTAAGACCAAAATTATTAATTAAATTATAAAAAAAGAAAATAGGAAAACCTCCTCATTTCTAAAAATCCACAAAAATCAGCATATTTACGCCAGTGTGCAGAATTTCTTGGGTACTTCTCGTATTACAAATTTCGCCTTCAAACCATCAAATTGCCGCACTACTTGATGGTTCAAGATTAAATCACAATTTTCCCAGTTCTCGTAATCTTTAGCGGCCAATTACACAAGCTCCCACAAATTTCAAACGAGTTTAATAAACCACGGGGAGTTCTAGGCACGACTTTCATAAAAATTTAATTCTTGTTGCTTCTTATCTTATAGCACTGTATGACATGTACTCTCCAATGTGGTCGATCTGATACTTAAAGCTCAATTAATGTGACTGAATGGTGGGGAGCCGTTACCAGTGATGGGCATTCCTGTATTTCTGCACTCAATGCGTGATCCAAATACATAAACCAGTGCCTTCTTGACACCTTTCTATAAATGAGTTTTATTCAGAGTTTGGTGCCAATCCTAATAAGAGAGAATAAAAGACACAAATCAAATTATTCCCTTTCTCTGCCAGGCCGAATTAAACAGACTCACCGCTTCTGCGAGATGGCACCGATACCAATTATATAAAAAAAAACTTTTAATGGAAAATTGCCCAATCAGATCCGGTATGATTATAGAAATCAAAAGAAATTTTTTCCCACCACCGAATAGGACTAATTTGGCTGGCAAATTCACCGAATCTGGATAATTATCAAAATTACCCCTCGAAAGCCAGGGAAGTTAACGCAAATGTCTGGCTAGCAAACTTACCAGTCATAAAAAAAAAATATTAAGACACAAAGGAAAAAAAATTACTGTGACTTCCTCCAAATATAATTAAATTTTAAGAAAACTTCACTGGTGTGGATCTAATGACAAAATGGCCGAGTAAAGTTAATTCCGAGGTAATGAAACCTTCTCGACGCGGAAGCCGATCTACGAACTTCCAGGCTAGTGGTAAGCAAAGCAAGAAAAAAAACCTCAACAGCCCAATGGCATAAAAATCTAATCGATTTATCGCTAGCAACTTCAAATGTAGATGGCGCCGTGTATGATGGCAAATAGCACAATCATAGAAACAATTCACGCCAGTTTGATTGGGCCTTTTCAAAGAAAAATCAAGCAGGCAAGTGAACCCCTTACATTCCGCCAAGGACTCCAACGTTTTTGCAAGAAGCTCGATAGACAAGATGAATATTCTAAACCCAAGAGCATCATACAAAACGAAAAGGAAATAAGAGAAGAATACGAAAATTGTAATTTGCTATGCAACAAAAAATCTGTTAATATTCATGATTGTATATCCGCCAATATTAATTTATAATCGAAGTACAAGATAATGTTCAACTAAATTATTCAGTGTCAAGTTGAGTTTTTCTTTTACTTTGATCAAGGCGATATTTAATGACATTTTTGCAAACGAAAAAAGATAGCAAAAAATGTATTCAAGCGGGAAAATTAATTCGTTGAACATGAAATGAAGTTCAATGGAAAAAAATTTCTGCATCGAGTGTGTATTCTAGAAATGAAAATTATTTCAAACCATTAAAGAAGAAAAATGAAATGAAACATTATTACATAGATAAGCTGTAATAAAGGCACTTTTGAGAGTGATGACGAATAAATTAAAATAAAGGTTAGGTTTCATCGAAATTTCATTAAAATGCGGCATTCGTGAACCCAAAAGCTAGTTCGGCTAACTTCCAAATAAGATCTGATCTAAACCAAATCGAGCACGAATGTCACAACGCACTAGTCCGAATTTCAGCGAAATCGTTGGGCCCAAAACTTAAATAGAGTGATCGGCCTTTATGGCATATACATACAAATATGGACCATTCTAAGATGAAACCGGCAAGAATTATGAGGGCTTCAACACACCTCACAGTGCTAAAATTTAATTGAATGTAGGATATTGAGGCCCGGACGACACGGGACAACTATGAGCACCACACAGGCTGGAACTTTAAGCTCCGACTTGTGTTGTGTCCACCTTTATCACAGGATGCTTAGCTGAAAGCTATCGGACGCGTCCACGGGTTGCGGATGGTGGAATGTTCCGTTTCTATGCAGAGTAGCTGCAAATGCGGCAGCGGTCAGTCAGTGATTTTCGAGAGGAGAGTCTCAGTGAGGAGTCAGGTGGCACCGGCTCTTAATTAAATACTGAATGCCAATGATACTCGAGATAACAAGGCAAGTTATTGGCGCCTTCAAATAACCAATGGCTACCATCGGCGTCTGTGCCTAGGTTAGGGGCGGCTGGAGGCGAGCATCGGATCTTGGAGCAAGCGGTTCGCCACAACGAGGGATACATGTGCGATTCCACAAAGCCCATGCGGTTTGGGGCGCTGGGCCAGTAACCCGCACCGGAAAACTATGAGAACTCCTATGAGAAACAAAGGAATAGTAACAAGTAAAAAGGCATTAAGTTCGGCCGGGCCGAACTTTGGATACCCACCACCTCGGGTGTATATGTAAACCCCCTTTCGGCACAATCTGGAGAAAATTGGATAATTTATGCACCCAAATTCGGCACGGACATTGAGTGGTCTAATAAATATAATTTACTGCTGAATTTCGTATTTCAAACTGCAACAAAATCGGGTAATATAAGCTTCAGACCCTTTACCGGCATATTGGTCTATATAACAACTATTGTATATCTATATACAATCCGATCTTTACCATATTTCGGTCGAATGGCATGTGGCCTAAAACTACTCACTCTTTCAAATTTCAGCGAAATCGGATAAGAATAAAGCTTTTATGGGCTTAAGCCCTTTTATCGGCAGATCGGTCAATATGATAGCTATTTCTAAATATAGTCCGATCCGAACCATTGGATGTTAAGAGGCTTAAAACTGCGCACTATTCCAAATTTCAGCGAAATCGGACAAAAAACAAGCAAAACGGCGTTAAGTTCGGCCGGGCCGAACTATGAATGCCCACCACCTCGGGTATATATGTAAAACACCTTTCATCAATTTCCGGTGAGAATTGCATACCTTATGTCCCATAGCAGTTATATCGAAATATGATCCGATTTGGACGAAATACTAATAAGCACAAATCATTGCTCAATTGTGTGTAACAAAATATTGGTCTTTCTAGTAGCTATATCTAAAAATAAAATGATCTGAAACATATACAACATGGATGTCGAAAACCCTAACATAAGTCGATGTGTTAAATTTCATTTAAATCGGATTATAAATGTGCCTTTTTTGGGGCCAAGACTTTAAATCGAGGTATCGGTCTATATGGCAGCTATATGCAAATCTTGATCGATCTAGACCAAATTGCAGAAATATGTGGAGGGGCTTAACTTAACTCATTGTATTTCGGCAACATCGGACAATAAATGCGCATTTTATGGGCCTAAAACATTAAATCGAGAGGTCGGTCTACATGGCAGCTATATCCAAATCAGGACCGATCTGAGTGAAATTGACAAAGAATGTCGAAGGGCCTAATCCAACTCACTGTCCCAAATTTCAGCAAAATCGGATAATAAATGTGGCCTTTATGGGCCTAAGATTCTAAATCGGAGGATCGGTCTATATGGCAGCTATATCAAAATCTGGACCGATCTGAGTGAAATTGACGAAGTATATTGAAGGGCCTAATACAACTCACTGTCCCAAATTTCAGCAAGATCGGATAATAAATGTGGCTTTTATGGGCCTAAGACCCTAAATTGGCATATCGGTCTATATGGCAGCTATATCCAAATCTGGACCGATCTGAGCCAAATTCACGGAGGATGTCGAAGTGCCTAACACAACTCACTGTTCCAAATTTCAGCAAAATCGGATAATAAATGTGGCTTTTATTGGCCTAAGACCCTAAATCGGCCGATCGGTCTATATGGGGGCTATATCAAGATATAGTCCGATATAGCCCATCTTCGAACTTAACCTGCTTATGGACAAAAAAAGAATCTGTGCAAAGTTTCAGCTCAATATCTCTGTTTTTAAAGGCTGTAGCGTGATTTCAACAGACAGACGGACAGACGGACGGACATGTCTAGATCGTCTTAGATTTTTACGCTGATCAAGAATATATATACTTTATGGGGTCGCAAATGGATATTTCGATGTGTTGCAAACGGAATGACAAAATGAATATACCCCCAACCTTCGGTGGTGGGTATAATAATCACAAAGCTACATGGCTGTCATCCGATCAAAACATGAGAAACCAAATTGATGACGTTGTGATAGATGGAAGGCATTCATCCAGCTTGTTGTACAATCGATCTGTGGAGCGAATATAGATTCGGATCAATACCTCATTGCAGCAAAGTGACCCAACTTCTTGATGAAAGCACTCCTTGTCCCGTTGATATAATGGCGCAGTGGCATACTATTGCCCACTCCATGGAAAATGCCGCGAAATCCGTACTTGGGTACCGGAAGCCTCCTCCAAAAAACCTATGGTACGACCAAGAGTGTCGAGATGCTACTGAAGCCAAGAATGCGGCATATAGAGCAACTTTGCAATCAGTAGCAACTCTCCAGATGAAGGAGAGGTATCGGGAGAAAAGGGGAGAGGAGAAACGTCTATTCCGCTGAGAGAAAAAGGAAATGGAAATTCGTGAGTGTGAGCTAATTGAGATGTACAAGAGTCAGAAGGAAGTCCGGAAATTCTACCACAGAACATTAAACCCATTGGTGCAGGCACATCCTCCTGCAGAGACAAAGAAGGAAATCTGATAACTGACACAGATAACATGATAAGGATATAGAAAGAACATTTTACCCAACTGCTAGTGTCCGACGTTGGCGGCGAAGAGGATACCGCAGAACCAATCCCTGATGATGGTATTGAATGTTTACCTCCTAGTCAGAATGAGGTCCAAGTAGCAGAGAACAACAAG
Organism: Stomoxys calcitrans; assembly: GCF_963082655.1. Lineage (NCBI taxonomy): Eukaryota > Metazoa > Arthropoda > Insecta > Diptera > Muscidae > Stomoxys > Stomoxys calcitrans. The sequence goes on along the minus strand of NC_081552.1, from coordinate 187,014,038 downwards.
GCTGCAGGAGCCAACGGGTTACCCGCTGAACTATTCAAGACCGGAGGCGACTCGCTGATAAGGCGTATGCAACAGCTTATCTGCGCAATCTGGCTAGAAGAACGCATACCCGATGATTGGAACCTTAGCATACTATATCTCGTACACAAGAAAGGAGACAAGACGGAATGTGCAACTACAGAGGAATAAGTCTCCTCCCATCGCATACAAGATACTCTCGAGCGTATTGTGTGAAAATTTAAAACCTAAAGTCAATGAGGTAATTGGGTCCTATCAATGCGGCTTTAGACCTGGTAAATCCACCCTGGACCAGATGTTCACACTGCGCCAAATCCTGGAAAAGACCCGAGAAGGACAAATCAACACCTACCATCTCTTTGTTGACTACAAAGCCGCCTTCGATACTCCTTTACGTTCAAAGATATTTCAAGCTATGTCTGAGTTTGGTATCCCTGCAAAATTAATAAGACTATGCAGGATGACACTTGCTGACACGCGTTCCTCAGTAAGAATAGGAAAGAATCTCTCCGAACCATTTAATACCAAACGAAGTTTCAGACAAGGAGACAGGCTATCGCGCGACCTCTTTAATATCCTGCTAGAGAAGATTATACGAGATGCAGATGTGAATAGATATGGCACACTAATCACAAGAGAGCACATGCTACTCGCCTATGCCGACGATATCGGTATCATAGGTCAGTCACCGGAAGTAGTAACTGCAGCCTTTGAAAGAATCGAAAGAGAGTCAGTGAAAATGGGTCTGGCAGTAAATGGAGATTAGACGAAATGGATGGTTTAAACTCCTAAAAAGCCTTGCACAACCGAGCAGATAAAGAACATGGAGAAAGTTGGGAACCACAACATTGAGATAGTCAGCAACTTTATCTACCTCGGCACCGCCGCAACCAAAACGAATGACACCAGTTTTGAGATAAAGCGAAGAATAATACTGGCAAACAGATGCTACATTGGACCAAGTAACCAGTTAAGAAACAAGGCCACCTCTCGACAGACGAAGATTACACTATACAAGACAAGTAAAAGCGTGCTAAGTTCGGCCGGGCCGAATCTTATATACCCTCCACCATGGATCGCATTTGTCGAGTTCTTTTCCCGGCATCTCTTCTTAGGCAAAAAAGGATATAAGAAAAGAGTTGCTCTGCTATTAAAACGATATCAAGATATGGTCCGGTTCGGACCACAATTAAATTATATGTTGGAGACCTGTGTAAAATTTCAGCCAATTCGTATAAGAATTGCGCCCATTGGGGCTCACGAAGTAAAATAGAGAGAACGATTTATATTGGATCTGTATCGGGCTATAGACTGATTCAGACCATAATAAACACGTTTGTTGATGGTCATGAGAGGATCCATCGTACAAAATTTCAGGCATATCGGATTATAATTGCGACCTCTAGGGGTCAAGAAGTCAAGATCCCAGATCGGTTTATATGGCAGCTATATCAGGTTATGAACCGATTTGAACCTTATTTGACACAGTTGTTGAAAGTAAAAATAAAATACGTCATGCAAAATTTCAGCCAAATCGGATAGGAATTGCGCCCTCTAGAAGCTCAAGAAGTCAAGACCCAAGATCGGTTTATATGGCAGCTATATCAGGTTATGGACCGATTTGAACCATACTTAGCGCAGTTGTTGGATATCATAACAAAACACGTCGTGCAAACTTTCATTCTGATCGGATAAGAATTGCGCACGCTAGAGGCTCAAGAAGTCAAGACCCAAGATCGGTTTATATGGCAGCTATATCAGGCTATGGACCGATTTGAACTATACTTGACACAGTTGTTGGATATCATAACAAAACACGTCGTGCCAAATTTCATTCCAATCGGATAAGAATTGCGCACCCTAGAGGCTCAAGAAGTCAAGACCCAAGATCGGTTTATATGGCAGCTATATCAAAACATGGACCGATATGACCCATTTACAATACCAACCGACCTACACTAATAAGAAGTATTTGTGCAAAATTTCAAGCGGCTAGCTTTACTCCTTCGGAAGTTAGCGTGCTTTCGACAGACAGACGGACGGACGGACGGACAGACGTACGGACATGGCTAGATCGACATAAAATGTCACGACGATCAAGAATATATATACTTTATGGGGTCTCAGACGAATATTTCGAGTAGTTACAAACAGAATGACGAAATTAGTATACCCCCCATCTTATGGTGGAGGGTATAAAAATGATACTACCCGCACTGTTATATGGTTCTGAAGCATGGGTACTTGTGAAAGCAGATGAGGCAGTGCTTGGAGTATTTGAGAGAGATTCTTCGTAAAATATATGGACCAGTTTGCGTTAATTGAGAATATAGGCGACGTATCAACCACGAGCTGTATGAGCTGTATATCGTCGTCATACAGGGGACGTCCGGGGGGGAGTACACCTTACAATTCGTAGACCAATAAAGATCATATGGGATGCAGATAAAGGCGCTTATATTGTTAGTCAAGCGATATACTATATTCGTAGCATGGTATTTCACTAAAAGCTTTTTAATTCTCGAAAATAAATATTCCAATGAAAACGTTGTTACATATGAAGTAGAAGAAGGCGCAGCGGAGCGGGCCCGGTCCAGCTAGGAGGCCCCATATAAACCAATCTCCGATTTTGAATTTTTTAGTCCCCAGAAACCTCAATTTACATCTGATTTGGCTGAAATTTGGCACAAGAACTTCTGTAATGACTTGTAATATCTGTGCCATGTATGATCCGAATAAGTCTATAAACTGAGCCCCCACAGCTCCGATATAAACCAATTCGCAGATTTGACTTCTTGAGATCCTAGAGTCACAGAATATTTATTGTTCTTAGCATTTATTAATCAATTTTTCCGTTAAATTTGTTCCCAGTTGTCTTAATATAACACAATTTTTTTCCATTTTTATTTACAGTTTTAAATCCAAATACGCGTATCAGGCGGATGAAATTAGCATCCTGGGACAACAATTAATGAAGGTTGTCAACTGAATGATTATCTCCAATTTAATCAAAACCCATCAGAGAACAATGATACGAGGCGTTTGCGAGACTTGCTTTCTGTTATTGATTTTTGTCAGCGGTAAGTTATGAGTTGTGAGCTATGATTTTAATACATATTTTACAATTAGGTTATACAGCTAATACTTTACATATTTTCTTATGAGAGTTCATAACTTTTTATGCCCACTACCGTATCAAGTCTAGATAGCTGTGTTAGGCTCTTCAATATCTATGGCCTCGATCTTTCCATATATGGATATTTACGCAAAAAATAATTCGTTTGATATAAAGGAAATTTTCGCCAAGTATACTTCTTTTCTGAAAAACGTTGGGCTTTGTTTACGACAAAAGAGCTTGTTTTTGCGATAAATTCTTTCAAGAATCTGTGACAAAAAATTATATAAATCTTTTTCTAGAATATACTTTCCATTATTGTACATGGAACATGTTATTCGGTGCTTCAAATAGTTTTTCTTTATTAACAAATTAATTTAACATCAAACTTTTAAAACGCATTGCGTGTATTGAAAAGGATGCTAAGCTAAATTTAATATTGTAACATAATTCAAAATCAGATTTTTACGAATTGTAAGCATAACTCAGTTCAACACCTCAAAGCATATTTTGATTTATTCCGTTATAATACACAATTATATAAAAGCCTACCATTTTCGCAGAACCCATTATGGTTTTGTATTACGATCTACTGTATTCGTTATGGTAAAAATAAAACAAAACAAGAAAAAGCGTGCTAAGTTCGGCCGGGCCGAATCTTACGTACCCTCTTCCATGGATCGCATTTGTCGAGTTATTTTCCGGGCATCTCTTCTTTGGGAAAAAAGGATATAAGAAAAGATTTGCTCTGCTATTAGAGCGATATCAAGATATGGTCCGGTTTGGACCACAATTAAATTACATTCTGGAGACCTGTGTAAAATGTCAGCCGATTCGAATAAGAATTTCGCCCTTTGAGGGCTCAAGAAGTAAAAAAGAGAGATCGATTTATATGGGAGCTGTATCGGGCTATAGACCGATTCAGATCATAATAAACACGTATGTTGATGGTCATGAGAGGATCCGTAGTAAAAAATTTCAGGCAAATCGGATAATAGTTGCGACCTCTAGAGGCTCAAGAATTCAAGATCCCAGATCTGTTTATGTGGCAGCTATATCAGATTATGAACCGATTTAAACCTTATTTGCCACAATTGTTGAAAGCAAGAATAAAATACTTCGTGAAAAATTTCAGCCAAATCGGATAGGAATTGCGCCCTCAAGAAGCTCAAGAAGTCAAGTCCCCAGATCTGTTTATATGATAGCTATATCAGGTTATGAACCGATTTGAACCACACTTGACACAGTTGTTGGACATCATAACAAAACACGTCGTACAAAATTTGATTCAAATCGGATAACAATTGCGCACTCTAGAGGCCCAAGAAGTCAAGACCCAAGATCGGTTTATATGGCAGCTATATCAAAATATGGACCGATATGGCCCATTAACAATACTAACCGATCTACACTAATAAGAAGTATTTGTGCAAAATTTCAAGCGGCTAGCTTTACTCCTTCGGAAGTTACCGTGCTTTCGACAGACAGACGGACGGACGGACGGACGGACAGACGGACGGACATGGCTAGATCGACATAAAATGTCACGACGATCAAGAATATATATACTTTATGGGGTCTCAGACGAATATTTCGAGTAGTTACAAACAGAATGACGAAATTAGTATACCCCCCATCTTATGGTGGAGGGTATAATAATGAGGGATATCAAAGATCCTAACACAATTTACTGTCCCAAATTTCAGCAAAATCGGATAATAAATGTGGCTTTTATGGACCCAAAACCTAAAACCGAGAGATCGGTCTATATGGCAGCTATATTAAATCTGGACCGATCTGAAGAAGGACGTCGAAGAGCCTAAGTTAAGCCCCTCAACATATTCCCAAATTTCGGCGAAATCGGACAATAAATAATCTTTTTATAGGCCAAAGACCATAAATCGGAGGATCAGTCTATATGGCAGCTATATCCAAATCTGAACCGATCTAGGTCAAGTTAAAGAAGGACGTCGAAGAGCGTAATTAAACTCACTGTCCCAAATTTCAGCAAAATTTGACAATAAATGCCTACTTTTATGGGACCAAAACCTTAAATCGAGAGATCGGTCTATACGGCAGCTATATCCAAATCTGAACCGATTTGAATCAAATTGACAAAATATGTCGAACGGCCTAACACAACTCACGGTCCCAAATTGCAGCAAAATCGGATAATAAATGTTGCTTTTAAGGGCCTAAGACCCTAAATCTATAGGGCTATATCAAAATATATGGAAAAAAAAGAATCTGTGCAAAGTTTCAGCTCAATATCTTTATTTTTAAAGACTGTAGCGTGATTTAAACAGACAGACGGACGTACATGTCTAGATCGTCTTAGATTTTTACGCTGATCAAGAATATATATACTTTATAGGGTCGCAAATGGATATTTCGATGTGTTGCAAACGGAATGACAAAATGAATATGCCCCCATTCTTCGATGGTGGATATAATAAACCGATCTGAATCGTATACGACACGGATGTCGAAAAGCCTAACATAATTCACAGTGTCAAATTTCAGTGAAATCGGATTATAAATACGCCTTTCATTAGGCCAAGACTTTAAATCGAGTTGCAGAAAAATGTCGCAGAGTCTAACACAACTCTTTGTCCCAAATTTGGGCGAAATCGGACAATAAATGCGCCTTTTATGGGCCCAAAACATTAAATCGAGAGATCGGTCTATATGGCAGCTATATCCAAATCTGGATCGATCTGTGCCATATTGCAGAAAGATGTTGAAGGGCCTAACGCAACTCACTGTCCCAAATTTTGGCGACATCGGACAATAAATGCGCCTCTTATGGGCCCGAAACCTTAAATCGAAAGATCGGTCTATATGGCAGCTATATCCAAATCTGGGCCAAATTGGCAAAAGATGACGAAGGCCTTACCCAATTGACTGGCCAAAAATTTCAGCAAAATGGGATAATAAATGTGGATTTTAAGGGCCTAAGACCCTAAATCGGCGGATCGGTCTATAAGGGGGCTATATCAAGATATAGTCCGATATAGCCCATCTTCGACCTTAACCTGCTTATGGACAAAAAAAAAAAAAAAACAAGTAAAAGCGTGCTAAGTTCGGCCGGGCCGAATCTTATATACCCTCCACCATGGATCGCATTTGTCGAGTTCTTTTCCCGCCATCTCTTCTTAGGCAAAAAAAGGATATAAGAAAAGATTTACTCTGCTATTAGAGCGATATCAAGATATGGTCCGGTTTGGACCACAATTAAATTAAATGTTGGAGACCTGTGTAAGATGTCAGCCAATTCGAATAAGAATTGCGCCCTTTGTGGGCTCAAGAAGTAAAATAGAGCGATCGATATATATGGGAGCTGTATCGGGCTATAAACCTATTCAGACCATAATAAACACGTATGTTAATGGTCATGAGGGAATCCGTCGTACACAATTTCAGGCAAATCGGATAATAATTGCGACCTCTAGAGGCTCAAGAAGTCAAGACCCAAGATCGGTTTATATGACAGCTATATAAGGTTATGGACCGATTTAAACCAAACATGGCACAGTTGTTGGATATCGTAACAAAATACTTCGTGCAAAATATCATTCCAATCGGATAAGAATTGCGCACTCTAGAGGCTCAAGAAGTCAAGACCCTAGATCGGTTTATATTGCAGCTATATCAGGTTATGGACCGATTTGAACCATACTTGGCACAGTTGTTGGATATAATAACAATACACGTTGTGCAAAATTTCATTCCAATCGGATAAGAATTGCGCACTGTAGAGGCTCTAGAAGTCAAGACCCAAGATCGGTTTATATGGCAGCTATATCAGGTTATAGACCGATTTGAACCATGCTTGGCACAGTTGTTGGATATCATAACAAAATACGTCGTGCAAAATTTCATTCCAATCGGATAAGAATTGCGCACTCTAGAGGCTCAAGAAGTCAAGACCCAAGATCGGTTTATATGGCAGCTATATCAGGTTATGGACCGATTTAAACCATACTTGGCAGAGTTGTTGGATATCATAACAAAACACGTCGTGCAAAATTTCATTCCAATCGGATAAGAATTGCGCACGCTAGAGGCTCAAGAAGTCAAGACCCAAGATCGGTTTATATGGCAGCTATATCAGGTTATGAACCGATTTAAACCATACTTGGCACAGTTGTTGGATATCATAACGAAACACGTCGTGCAAAATTTCATCCCAATCGGATAAGAATTGCGCACTCTAGAGGCTCAAGAACTCAAGACCCAAGATCGGTTTATATGGCAGCTATATCAAAACATGGACCGATATGGCCCATTTACAATACCAACCGACCTACACTAATAAGAAGTATTTGTGCAAAATTTAAAGCGGCTAGCTTTACTCCTTCGGAAGTTAGCGTGCTTTCGACAGACAGACGGACGGACGGACGGACGGACGGACGGACGGACGAACGGACGGACGGACGGACGGACGGACGGACGGACGGACGGACGGACAGACGGACGGACATGGCTAGATCGACATAAAATTTCACGACGATCAAGAATATATATACTTTATGGGGTCTCAGTCGAATATTTCGAGTAGTTACAAACAGAATGACGAAATTAGTATACCCCCCATCTTATGGTGGAGGGTATAACAAGTAAAAAGGCGTTAAGTTTGCCCGGGCCGAACTTTGGATACCCACCACCTTGGATATATATGTGAACCACCTTTCCTCAAAAGTGCAAAATTCATACCTTATGCCCCATAGCAGCTATGTTCCGATTTGGACCAGATACTAATAAGTAAAAGTTATTGTTCAATTGTATATAACAAAATATTGGTCTTTTTAGTAGTTATATCTAAAAATAAACCGATCTGAACTATATACCACACGGATGTTGAGAAGCATAACATAAGTCAGTGCGTCAAATTTCAATGCAATTGGATTAAAAATGCGCCTTTTGTGGGGCCAAGACTTAAAATCGAGAGATCGGTTTATATGACAGCCACATGCAAATCTTGATCGATCTAGACCAAATTGCAGAAATATGTTGAGGAGCTTAACTTAACTCTTTGTCCCAAGTTTCGGCAACATCGGACAATAAATGCGCTTTTTATGCCCCCAAAACCTAAAACCTATATGGCAGCTATATCCAAATCTGAACCGATCTGAGCCAAATTGACGAAGGATGTTGAAGGGCCTAATACAACTCACTGTCCCAAATTTTCTCCAAATCGGATAACAAATGTGGCTTTTATGGGCCTAAGACCCTAAATTGGAGAATCGGTCTATATGGCAGCTATATCCAAATCTGAACCGATCTGACCCATATTGACAATGGCAGTTCCAGGAGTAGTAAGGGAATAATTTGTGTCCAATGTCATGAGAATAGGTCTACACAAATGTCGTGGAAAACGTATTGCTAAATCTTAACCAATTTGATCAAATTCATCAGTACTGTCGAGCGTTATAAGAAAATCACCAGTGCGAAACTTCATGGGAATCGGCTGACGATATTATTGCAATATTGAGGATCCTAACACAAATAAGCAGCTATATCCAAATCAGGACCGATCCGGGAAGTATTGAACAGGAAAGACGAGGAGCCTAAAACAAATCGCCATACCAAATTTCAGCGAAATCGCACAACAAATGCGATTTTTTTCGGCACAAGACCTTAAGTCGAGAGATCGGTCTGTATGGAAGCTATATGTAAATCTGAATCGATCTAGGTCAAATAAACCAAGGATATTCAGGGCCCTATAACAATTCACTGATTCAAATTTCAACGAAATCGAAATATTTAAAATTTCAGCGAAATAGGGAAATAAATAAAGCTTTTATGGACTTCAGGCACTACATTGGAAGATCGGTCTATATGGCAGCTTTATCTTAATAACGATCGGAGCAATATTTGGGTGGGAGACTTAAAAAAATCATAGATTCAAATTTCAGCGAAATCTGGTAATAAATGCAGCTTCTTTGGGCTTCAGACCCAAAATCGGCACATCGTTCTATAGGGCAGCTATATCCAAATATGTTTAGATTTCGAACCTAACCTTCGAACTTAACCTGGGTACAGAAAAAAGACGTATCTCTGCCAAATTTCAGCTCATATCTCAATTTTTGAAGGCTGTTGGGTGATTACAACAGACGGACGGACGAACTTTGAAGACTAACAAGTAAAAAGGCGTTAAGTTCGGCCGGGCCGAACTTTGGATACCCACCACCTCGGGTATATATGTAAACCACCTTTCATCAAAATTCGATGAAAATTTCATACCTTATACTCATATACCTCATACCGATCTGAACTATATACGACACGGATGTCGAAAAGCCGAACATAAGTCGCTGTGTCAAATTTCAGTGAAATCGGATTATAAATGCGCCTTTTATGGGGCCAAAACTTTAAATCGAGATATCGGTCTACATGGCAGCTATATCGAAATCTGAACCGATTTGGGCCAAGTTGCATAAACATGTCGAAAAGCCTAACACAAAGCACTGTCCCAAATTTCGGCGAAATCGGACAATAAATGCCTCTTTTATGGGCCCTAAACCTTAAGTCGAGAGATCGGTCTATATGGCAGCTATATGCAAATCTGGACTGATCTGGGCAAAATTTAAGAAGGACTTAGAAGAGCCTAACCAATCTCACTGTAACAAATTTCAGCGACATCGGACAATAAATGCGTCTTTTATGGCCCCAAAACCTAAAACCTAGATATCGGTCTATATGGCAGCTATATCCAAATCTGGACCGATCTGTGCGATATTGCAGAACTATGTCAAGGGGCTTAACTAAACTCACTGTTCCAAATTTCGGCGACATCGGACAATAAATGAGCATTTTATGGGCCCAAAACCATAAATCAAGAAATCGGTCTAAATGGCAGGAATATCTAAATCTGAACCGATCTGGACCAAATTGAAGAAAGATGTCGAATGGCCTAACACAACACACTGTCCCAATTTTCAGCAAAATCGGTTAATAAATGTGGCTTTTATGGGCCTAAGCCCTAAATCGGCGGATCGGTCTATATGGGGGCTATATCAAGATATGGTCCGATATAGCCCATCTTCGAACTTAACCTGGTTATGGATAAACAAGTAAAAGCGTGCTAAGTTCGGCCGGGCCGAATCTTATATACCCTCCACCATGGATCGCATTTGTCGAGTTCTTTTCCCGCCATCTCTTCTTAGGCAAAAAAAGGATATAAGAAAAGATTTACTCTGCTATTAGAGCGATATCAAGATATGGTCCGGTTTGGACCACAATTAAATTAAATGTTGGAGACCTGTGTAAGATGTCAGCCAATTCGAATAAGAATTGCGCCCTTTGTGGGCTCAAGAAGTAAAATAGAGCGATCGATATATATGGGAGCTGTATCGGGCTATATACCTATTCAGACCATAATAAACACGTATGTTAATGGTCATGAGAGAATCCGTCGTACACAATTTCAGGCAAATCGGATAATAATTGCGACCTCTAGAGGCTCAAGAAGTCAAGACCCAAGATCGGTTTATATGACAGCTATATAAGGTTATGGACCGATTTAAACCAAACATGGCACAGTTGTTGGATATCGTAACAAAATACTTCGTGCAAAATATCATTCCAATCGGATAAGAATTGCGCACTCTAGAGGCTCAAGAAGTCAAGACCCTAGATCGGTTTATATTGCAGCTATATCAGGTTATGGACCGATTTGAACCATACTTGGCACAGTTGTTGGATATAATAACAATACACGTTGTGCAAAATTTCATTCCAATCGGATAAGAATTGCGCACTCTAGAGGCTCAAGAAGTCAAGACCCAAGATCGGTTTATATGGCAGCTATATCAGGTTATGGACCGATTTAAACCATACTTGGCAGAGTTGTTGGATATCATAACAAAACACGTCGTGCAAAATTTCATTCCAATCGGATAAGAATTGCGCACGCTAGAGGCTCAAGAAGTCAAGACCCAAGATCGGTTTATATGGCAGCTATATCAGGTTATGAACCGATTTAAACCATACTTGGCACAGTTGTTGGATATCATAACGAAACACGTCGTGCAAAATTTCATCCCAATCGGATAAGAATTGCGCACTCTAGAGGCTCAAGAAGTCAAGACCCAAGATCGGTTTATATGGCAGCTATATCAAAACATGGACCGATATGGCCCATTTACAATACCAACTGACCTACACTAATAAGAAGTATTTGTGCAAAATTTCAAGCGGCTAGCTTTACTCCTTCGGAAGTTAGCGTGCTTTCGACAGACAGACGGACGGACGGACGGACGGACGGACGGACGGACGGACGGACAGACGGACGGACATGGCTAGATCGACATAAAATTTCACGACGATCAAGAATATATATACTTTATGGGGTCTCAGTCGAATATTTCGAGTAGTTACAAACAGAATGACGAAATTAGTATACCCCCCATCTTATGGTGGAGGGTATAAAAAAGAATCTGTGCAAAATTTCAGCTCAATATATCTACTTTTAAAGACTGTAGCGTGATTCTAACAGACAGACGGACAGACGGACGGACATGTCTAGACCGTCTTAGATTTTTACGCTGATCAAGAATATATATACTTTATAGGGGCGGAAATGGATATTTTAATGTATTGCAAACGGAATGACAAAATGAATATAACCCCATCCTTCGGTGGTGGGTATAATAAAGACATATTTATGCCAATATCTCAAGTTTTGTAGGCTGTAGAGTGATTACAACAGACGGACAGACACACGGACATCGTTATATCGCCTTCGAATTTCACGACGATCCGAAAAATATATACTGTGTAGGTCGGAAATGGATATTTCAATATGTTGCAAACGGACTGAATTAATATACCTCCTATCCTATGGTGGTGGGTATAAATATCTATATTAAATAATAAATATAATAATATATTAAAGTATTAAATTTTTCTATTAATTTATAGCAAAGCCTCCTTTGTTGTTCGGAAGTTCAAAAATGTTGTATGGATTCAGTCAAAAATTGTATATTTTATAACAGCAGATAGTGTTCTTTCAGGAAAGGGAAGTTTTAGTACCCTTTCTTTCTTGAAAGGCTAGTTATAGTATTGTTTCCTTCGTGAAAGGGTAGTTTCGGTAACCTTTTTATACCCACCACCGAAGGATGGGGGTATATTCATTTTGTCATTCCGTTTGCAACACATCGAAATATCCATTTCCGACCCTAAAAAGTATACATATTCTTGATCAGCGTAAAAATCTAAGACGATCTAGACATGTCCGTCCGTCTGTCCGTCTGTCTGTTGAAATCACGCTACAGTCTTTAAAAATAGAGATGTTGAGCTGAAATTTTGCAAAGACTCTTTTTTTGTCCATAAGCAGGTTAAGTTCGAAGATGGGCAATATCGGACTATATCTTCATGTAGCCCCCATAAAGACCGATCTGCCGATTTAGGGTCTTAGGCCCATAAAAGCCACATTTATTATCCGATTTTGATGAAATTCGGGACAGTGGGTTGAGTAAGACCCCTGGACATCCTCTGTCAATTTCGGATCGGTCCAGATTTGGATATAGCTGCCATATAGACCGATCTCTCGGTTTTAGGTTTTGGGTCCATAAAAGCCACATTTATTATCCGATTTTGCTGAAATTTGGGACAGTAAATTGTGTTAGGATCTTTGATATCCCTCATTATTATACCCTCCACCATAAGATGGGGGGTATACTAATTTCGTCATTCTGTTTGTAACTACTCGAAATATTCGTCTGAGACCCCATAAAGTATATATATTCTTGATCGTCGTGACATTTTATGTCGATCTAGCCATGTCCGTCCGTCTGTCCGTCCGTCCGTCCGTCCGTCCGTCCGTCCGTCCGTCTGTCTGTCGAAAGCACGCTAACTTCCGAAGGAGTAAAGCTAGCCGCTTCAAATTTTGCACAAATACTTCTTATTAGTGTAGGTCGGTTGGTATTGTAAATGGGCCATATCGGTCCATGTTTTGATATAGCTGTCATATAAACCGATCTTGGGTCTTGACTTCTTGAGCCTCTAGAGTGCGCAATTCTTATCCGATTTGAATGAATTTTGGCACTACGTGTTTTGTTACGATATCCAACAATTGTGCCAAGTATGGTTCCAATCGGTTTATAACCTGATATAGCTGTCATATAAACCGATCTTGGTCTTGACTTCTTGAGCCTCTTGAGTCCGCAATTCTTATCCGATTCGAATGAAATTTTGCATGTAGTACTTCCTTATGATATCCAACAACTGTGCCAAGTATGGTTCAAATCGGTCCATAACGTGATATAGCTGCCATATAAACCGATCTGGGATCTTGACTTCTTGAGCCTCTAGAGGTCGCAATTATTATCCGATTTGCCTGAAATTTTGTACGACGGATTCTCTCATGACCATCAACATACGTGTTTATTATGGTCTGAATCGGTCTATAGCCCGATACAGCTCCCATATAAATCGATCTCTCTATTCTACTTCTTGAGCCCCCAAAGGGCGCAATTCTTATTCGAATTGGCTGACATTTTACACAGGCATCCAACATATAATTTAATTGTGGTCCAAACCGGACCATGTCTTGATATCGCTCTAATAGCAGAGGAAATCTTTTCTTATATCCTTTTTTCCCAAAGAAGAGATGCCCGGAAAATAACTCGACAAATGCGATCCATGGTGGAGGGTATATAAGATTCGGCCCGGCCGAACTTAGCACGCTTTTACTTGTTTTGGTGCAGATGGGTCCAGTTTTGGGTATAGCTGCCATATAGACCGATCCTCCGATTTAGGGTCTTAGGCCCTTAAAAGCCACATTTATTATCCAATTTTGCTGAAATTTGGAACAGTGAGTTGTGTAGGGCCCCTCGGCATCCTCTGTCAATTTCGCTCAGATCGGTCCAGATTTGGATATAGCTGTCATATAGACCGATCATCCGATTTAGGGTCTTAGGCCCATAAAAGCCACATTTATTATCCGATTTTGCTGAAATTTGGGACAGTAAATTGTGTTAGGATCTTTGATATCCCTCATTATTTTGGTGCAGATCGGTCCAGTTTTGGATATAGCTGCCATATAGACCGATCCTCCGATTTAGGGTCTTAGGCCCTTTAAAGCCACATTTATTATCCGATTTTGCTGAAATTTGGAACAGTGAGTTGTGTAGGGCCCCTCGACATCCTCTGTCAATTTCGCTCAGATCGGTCCAGATTTGGATATAGCTGTTATATAGACCGATCTCTCGGTTTTAGTTTTTGGGCCCATAAAAGCCACATTTATTATTCGATTTTGCTGAAATTCGGGAGAGTGAGTTGCGTTAAGCCCCTCAACATCCTTAATCAATTTGGTTCAGATCGGTCCAGATTTGGATATAGTTGCCATATAGACCGATCATCCGATTTAGGGTCTTAGGCCCATAAAAGCCACATTAATTATTCAATTTTGCTGAAATTTGGGACAGTGGGTTGTGTTAGGCCCTTCAAGATCCTTCGTCAATTTGGCTTAGATCGGTCCAGATTTGGATATAGCTGCCATATAGACCGACCTGCTGATTTAGGGTCTTAGGCCCATAAAAGCCACATTTATTATCCGATTTTGCTGAAATTTGGGACAGTAAATTGTGTTAGGATCTTTGATATCCCTCATTATTTTGGTGCAGATCGGTCCAGTTTTGGATATAGCTGCCATATAGACCGATCCCTCGAGTTCAGGTTTTGGGCCCATTAAATGCTCATTTATTGTTCGATGTCGCCGAAATTTGGGACAGTAAGTTAAGTTAGGTCCCTCGACATAATCCTTCAATATGCCACAGATCGGTTAAGATTTGGATATAAAGGGTGATTTTTTTGAGGTTAGGATTTTCATGCATTAGTATTTGACAGATCACGTGGGATTTCAGACATGGTGTCAAAGAGAAAGATGCTCAGTATGCTTTGACATTTCATCATGAATAGACTTACTAACAAGCAACGCTTGCAAATCATTTTCAGTGAATCTTTTTCAGTGAAATCATTTTCAGTGAATCGACAAATTTTGTTCAGCGATGAGGCTCATTTCTGGTTGAATGGCTACGTAAATAAGCAAAATTGCCGCATTTGGAGTGAAGAGCAACCAGAAGCCGTTCAAGAACTGCCCATGCATAACGAAATATGCACTGTTTGGTGTGGTTTGTACGCTGGTGGAATCATTGGACCGTATTTTTTCAAAGATGCTGTTGGACGCAACGTTACGGTGAATGAACACATTTCGAACCGAACACTGATTTTGGTAATAAAATTCAATGATTTGCAAGCGTTGCTCGTTAGTAAGTCTATTCATGATGAAATGTCAAAGCATACTGAGCATCTTTCTCTTTGACACCATGTCTGAAATCCCACGTGATCTGTCAAATACTAATGCATGAAAATCCTAACCTCAAAAAAATCACCCTTTAGCTGCCATATAGACCCATCTCTATATTTCAGGTTTTGGGCTTATTAATGGTGCATTTATTGTCCGGCGTCGCCGAAATTCAGGACAGTGAGTTAGGTTAAGCCCTTCGACTTCCTTCTGCAATATGGCCTAGATCAGTCCAGATTTGAATATAGCTGTCATATAGACCGATCTCTCGATATAAGGCTTTGGGTCCATAAAAGGCGCATTTATTGTCCGATTTCGCCGAAATTTGGGACAGTGTGTTGAGTTAGGCCCTTCGAAATTTTTCTGAAACTTGTGCTAAATCGGATTAGATTTCACTGAAATTTGACACAGTGACTTATGTTAGGCTTTTCGAAATCCGTGTTGTATGTAGCTCAGATCGGTTTATTTTTAGATAAAGCTACTAAAAAGACCAATATTTTGTTATACACAATTGAACAATGACTTGTAGTTATAAGTATTTGGTCAAAATTGAAACATATTTTTATATCACTGCTATGGGACAAAAGGTATACAATTTTTACCGGATTTTGATGAAAGGTGGTTTACGTATATTTCCGAGGTGGTGGGTATCCAAAGTTCAGCCCGACCGAACTTAACGTCTTTTTGCTTGTTTTCTGATAAGATAGTTGTACTAATCTGAAAGAGATAAAGGTTCTGAATTGATCCGAATACTTATAAACAGTTCTATCTGTCTTCCATTTGAATGTTATAAACAAATGCGCTCAGTTATAATATCCTGTACCATGGTATTGGTATAAGGTATAAGTACTATACTTGATGCTGTGATTTAGGGACATATTAAATATATATTTGCATACTACATTAGTGCGAAGCCTATGTTCGCTATAGTCTATTACTTTTATTCTGATTTATATATACTAAAGTATGAACCCTTTATAACAACTTTGTTGATATGAGCATACATACTTTGCATTCTTTACGCAGATGACACTATGTCAGGGAAGATATAAAAATTAATTAATCACAAGTCTAAATTGAGTGCAGCAAACGAGATAAACGAAAAATAGTGTTTTGCTAAACCAGAAAAAAAAATTGAATTCGACTGTAGAGTTGATACAGCTACGTCACTCTGTGAAATTCCCTATTAAAAGCTGCTGCTGGTGCATATGTTTCAAAGTGGAAGATTATAATATATACATTTTTGTCTATTGACAAATCCTAAAGAAGGATAAGAGTTCAAATCTCCAAACTTTCATAAGTTAAACAAACAAAAACAAAATGTTGAATGTGTTCGTAGCACTAAGTACGAAAATTTATTTTTCAAAATTTAAATTTGCTTAGAAACCCGTTTAAAATAAAAATGATACTAAGAAAAAACCCCTTCTGTATGAATTGCAGTAGATCTCCAATTCTTCTTCGTCCAATAAAAGTATGCTTTGCAAATTTAACTTAAACAAGGATGTCGAGGGCCTAAAATAAATTACTGTCCCAAATTTTTCCAAATTGGGCAATAAAAGCGCCTATTATGGGCCTAAGACCTTAAATTAAGTGTATCTCCATAGTGGCATAGGGCGGATTTATAACTGCATTCTAACCTACTTGGATTTTCGTTTTTGTGGACACAAAAAAATATTTGACAGTTTTTTTTTATACCCTCCACCATATTTTCGATATAAATTCGCAAAAAAATATGTCGAATACTTGATGCAAATAGTTTTTGCTACAGTTAATATATTTGGAAAAAATAGCAAGTAAAAAAGGCGTTGAGTTCGGCCGGGCCGAACTTTGGATACCCAACCACCTCGGGTATATATGTAAGCCAACTTTCGTCAATATCCGGAGAAAAATGCAAACCTTATGCCGCAAAGGAGCTATATCGAAATATATTCCGATTTGGACCAAATACTAATTAGAACAAGTCATTGTTCAATTTGGTATAACAAAATATTGATCTTTTTTAGTAGCTATACCCAAAAATAAACCGATCTTAACTATAAACGACACGGATGTTGCAAAAGCTTAAAATAAGTCAAATTTCAGTGAAATTGGACTATAAATGCTCCGTTTATATGGCCAAGATTTTGAATCGAAATATCGGTCTATATGGCAGCAATATTCAAATCTAGACCGATCCGGGCCAAATTAAACAATGATGTCGAATGCCTTAATTCAATTCACTATTCCAAATTTCGGCGAAATCGGACAATAAATGCGAAGACCAAGACCTCAAATCGAGAGATCGGTCTATATGATAGCTATATCCAAACCTGGACCGATCTAGGCCAAATTGAAGAGGGTTGTCAAAGGGCCAAACACAACACACTGTCCCAAATTTGAGCGACATCGGACAATAAATGCGCCTTTTAAGGGCTAAGACCCTAAATCACTAAATCGGACTATTGGTTTATATAGCAGCTATATCTAAATTCGGACCGATCTGGGCCAAATTGACGAAGGATATTAAAGGGCCCAACACAACTAATTGTCCCGAATTTCAGCAAAATCTGAAAATAAATGTGGCTTTTATGGGCCTAAGACGCTAAATCGGAGGATCGGCCTATATGGCAGCTACATCAAAATCTGGACCGAACTGAGCCAAATTGACGAAGGATGTCGATGGAGATAATACAATTCACTGTCCCAAATTTCAGCAAAATCGGGTAGTAAATGTGTAAATTATGGGCCTAAAACCCTATATCGATCGATCGGTCTATATGAGTGCCATGTCAAGATATAGACCGATTTAGCCCATCTTTGAACTGCTTATGGACAAAAAAAGAATCTGTGCAAAGTTTCAGCTCAATAACTCTATTTTGAAAGACAGTAGCGTGATTTCAACAGACAAACGGACAGACGGGCGGACATATCTAGATCGTCTTAGATTTATACGCTGATCAAGAATATATTGGGTTGCCCAAAAAGTAATTGTCGGTAATATAGTAGTAATATAGTCGGCGTTAACAAATTTTTTCAACGGCTTGTGATTCTGTATTTGCATTCTTTCTTCTGTCAGTTATCAGCTGTTACTTTTAGCTTGCTTTAGAAAAAAAGTGCACGAAATTTTGTTTACATTTGTTTGTTTGGCGTCAATTTTAATATGGGTACCACATGTATTGAACGACATTCATTTAACAAACCGAATCAACGCTTGTGATATGCACCTTAAACGCAATGAATTCGATCCGTTTTTAAAACGAATCATAACTGGAGATGAAAAATGGATTGTTTACAACAACGTTAGTCGAAAACGAGCATGGTGAACCAGCTCAAACCACTTCAAAGGCAGATATCCACCAAAAGAAGGTTATGCTGTCTGTTTGGTGGGATTGGAAGGGTGTGGTATATTTTGAGCTGCTTCCAAGGAACCAAACGATTAATTCGGATGTTCACTGTCAACAATGGGACAAATTGAATACAGCCATCAAGGAGAAGCGACCAGAATTGGTCAATCGTAAAGGTGTCATATTCCACCAGGACAACGCTAGACCGCACACATCTTTGGTCACTCGCCAAAACCTGAGTGAGCTTGGCTGGGAACTTTTGATGCATCCACCATATAGCCCTGACCTTGCACCATCAGACTACCATTTATTTCGATCTTTGCAGAACTCTTTAAATGGTAAAACTTTCGGCAATGATGAGGCTATAAAATCGCACTTGGTTCAGTATTTTGCAGATAAAGGCCAGAAGTTCTATGAGCGTGGAATACTAAATTTGCCAGGAAGATGGCGAAAGGTTATCGAACAAAATGGCAATTTTATATTTGATTAAATTTCATTCTAAGTTTTATTAAAAATGCATTTACTTTCTTTTAAAAATTCCGCAATTACTTTTTAGACAACCCAATATATACTTTATTGGGTCGGAAATGGATATTTCGATGTGTTGCAAACGGAATGACAAAATGAATATACCCCCATCATTCGGTAGTGGGTATAAAAAATTTATATCGGTCAAAATTCAAAATTAGCAGCTCTTTAAAATAGAATTACGTTATCAGGAGAGAACATGGGTTTCTCATAATGTATGTCATAAATGGGTGACATTTCCACTGTTACGGTTCAATTAAAAACAAGTAAAAACGTACTAAGTTCGGCCGGGCCGAATCTTATATACCCTCCACAATGGATTGCATTTGTCGAGTTCTTTTCCCGGCATCTCTTCTTAGGCAAAAAAGGATATAAGAAAAGATTTCCTCTGCTATTAGAGCGATATCAAGATATGATCCGGTTTGGACCACAATTAAAGTATATGTTGGAGACCTGTGTAAAATGTCAGCCAATTCGAATGAGAATTGCGCCCTTTGGGGGCCCAAGAAGTAAAATAGAGAGATCGATTTATATGTGACCTGTATCGGGCTATAAACCGATTCAGACCATAATAAACACGTATGTTGATGGTCATGAGAGAATCCGTCGAACAAAATTTCAGGCAAATCGGATAATAATTGCGATCTATAGAGGCTCAAGAAGTCAAGATCCCAGATCTGTTTATATGGCAGCTGTATCAGGTTATGAACCAATTTAAATTATACTTAGCACAGTTGTTGGATATCATAACAAAATACTTCGTGCAATAATGTATTCCAATCGGATAAGAATTGCGCCCTCTAGAGGCTCAAGAAGCCAAGACCCAAGATCGGTTTATATGGCAGCTATATCAGGTTATGAACCGATTTGGATCATACTTAGCACAGTTGTTATATATTATTACCAAACACCTCGTGCATATTTTTTTTCCAATCGGATAAGATTTGCGCACTGTAGAGGCTAAGAAGTCAAGACCCAAGATCGGTTTATGTGGCAGCTATATCAAAACATGGAGCGATATGGCCCATTTAAAATACCAATTGACCTTGACTAATAGGAAGTATTTGTGCAAAATTTCAAGCGTCTAGCTATACTCCCTCGGAAGCTAGCGTGCTTTCGACAGACAGATGGACGGACGGACAGACGGACGGACGGACGGACAGATGGACAGACGGACAGACGGACGGAGTTACAAACAGAATGACGAAATTAGTATACTCCCCATCCTATTGTGGAGGGTATAAAAAGAGATGGCATAAAGTTCCTGATTATGCGACAACTTTTGAGACAGCACCAACCAATTAAAATATTTTCTCATATATGTATTGGACATGGGTGTGTATGAGTACTTTTTGATAGGTATGGCATACATCATACGCTACCTTGGTCACTAATTTTCCATACAAAAATAAATGGCAAGGAATTATTGGGTTGTCCAAAAAGCAATTGCGGATTTTTTAAAAGAAAGTAAATGCATTTTTAATAAAACTTAGAATGAACTTTAATCAAATATACTTTTTATACCCACCACCAAAGGATGGGGGTATATTCATTTTGTCATTCCGTTTGCAACACATCGAAATATCCATTTCCGACCCTATAAAGTATATATATTCTTGATCAGCGTGAAAATCTAAGACGATCTAGACATGTCCGTCCGTCTGTCCGTCTGTCTGTTGAAATCACGCTACAGTCTTTAAAAATTGAGATATTGAGCTGAAATTTTGCACAGATTCTTTTTTTGTCCATAAGCAGGTTAAGTTCGAAGATGGGCTATATCGGACTATATCTTCATATAGCCCCCATATAGACCGATCCGCCGATTTAGGGTCTTAGGCCCATAAAAGCCACATTTATTATCCGATTTTGCTGAAATTTGGGACAGTGAGTTGCGTTGGGCCCTTCGACATCCTTGGTCAATTAAGCTCAGATCGGTCCAGATTTGGATATAGCTGCCATATAGACCGATCCTCAGATTTAGGGTCATAGGCCCATAAAAGCCACATTTTATATCCGATTTGGATGAAATTTGGCACAGTGAGTTGTGTTGAGCCCTTCGGCATCCTTCGTCAATTTGGCCCAGATCGGTTCAGATTTGGATATAGCTGCCATATAGGCCGATCTTCCGATTTATGGTCTTAGGCCCATAAAAGCCACATTTTTTATCCGATTTTGCTGAAATTTGGGACAGTGAGTTGCGTTGAGCCCTTCGACATTCTTCGTTAATTTGGCCTAGATCGGTCCAAATTTGGATATAGCTGCCATATAGACCGATCCTCCGATTTATGGTCTTAGGCCCATAAAAGCCACATTTTTTATCCGATTTTGCTGAAATTTGGGACAGTGAGTTGCGTTGAGCCCTTCAACATCCCTCGTCAATTTGGCCCAGATCGGTCTAAATTTGGCTATAGCTGCCATATAGACCGATCCTCCGATTTATGGTCTTACGCCCATAAAAGCCACATTTATTATCCGATTTTGCTGAAATTTGGGACAGTGAGTTGCGTTGAGCCCTTCGACATTCTTCGTCAATTTGGCCTAGATCGGTCCAAATTTGGATAGAGCTGCCATATAGACCGATCCTCCGATTTATGGTCTTAGGCCCATAAAAGCCACATTTATTATCCGATTTTGCTGAAATTTGGGACAGTGATTTGCCTTAGGTCCTTCGATATCTTTCTTCTATTTGGCCCTGATCGGTTCAGATTTGGATATAGCTGCCATATAGACCGATCTCTCGATTTAAGGTTTTGGGCTCATAAAAAGCGCATTTATTATCCGATGTCGCCGAAATTTGGGACAATGACTTGTGTTGGGCCCTTCGATATTTGTCTTCAATTTGGCCCAGATCGGTTCAGATTTGGATATAGCTGCCATATAGACCGATCTCTCGGTTGAACAATGACTTGTAGTTATAAGCATTTGGTCTAAATCGGATGATATCTATAAAGCTGCTATGGTACTTAAGGTATGCATTTTTCACTTGATTTTGACGAAATGTGGTTCACATATATACCCGAGGTGGTGGGTATCCAAAGTTCGGCCCGGCCGAACTTAACGCCTTCTTACTTGTTTTACACTTTTTTTATGAAGCAAGCTAAAAGTAACAGCTGATACCTGACAGAAGAAAGAATGCAATTACAGAGTCACAAGCTGTGAAAAAATTTGTCAACGCCGACTATATGAAAAATCCGCAGTTATTTTTTGGGCAACCCAATATTATACCCATCACCATAGGATAGGAAGTATATTCTTTTGGTAATTCCGTTTGCAATACATCGAAATATCCATTACCGATCCTACGAAGTATATATATTTAGGATCGTCGTAAAATTCTAAGGTGATTTAACGATGTCCGTGTGTCTGTCTGTTGTAATCACTGTACAGCCTACAAAAATTGAGATATTGAGCTGAAATTTGGCACAGATACGTCTTTTTGCTGCATGCAGATAAGTTAGGCTCTTGAACGGGCCAAATGGGACGATATTTGGAAATAGCTGCCATATTGACCGATCTGCCGGTTAGGGGTCTGAAGCCCATAAAAGATTAATTTATTACCTAATTTCGCTGGCATTTCCAACAACGAGTTGTTTTGAGCTTTCCAACACTGGAACCAACTATGGTTGAGAACGAACCACATTTGTATATAGCTGCCATTTATTCCGATCTGCCAGTTAAATGTCTGAAGTTCATAAAAGCTTTAGTTATTACCCGATTTCGCTAAAATTTAAACCAGAGAGTTGATTTAAGCCTCCCGAAATCTGACTCAAATATGGTTCAGATCGGTTTATATTTGGATATAGCTGCCATATAGTCCGATCTACCGATTAAAGGTCTTAGGCCCATAAAAGCTTTATTAATTACCTGATTTCGCTGAAATGTGAATCAGTGAGTTGTTTAAACCATCGCGCCATCTGACCCAGATATTTTAAAGATCGTACGATATTTAGATAGAGCTGTCAAATAGACCGATATGCCGATTAAGGGTCAGAAGCCCATAAAAGCTTTATTTATTACCCGATTTCGTTGAAATTTGACATAATAAGTAGTTTTAAGCCTCCTCACATCCGACCCATATATGAAGCAAATCAGACTATTTAGATGTAACTGTCATATAGACCGATCTTCGAGTTGCGGGTCTTTATCCCATAAAAAAGCGAAATTCTAGCTAGAGTTCGCTAAAACGTTTACTTGTATATGAGCTGTCGGGAGCTGAAAATATGATCGACACCATCCCCTATTTAGATATAACTATGGCTGTAGAAGTGTTGGTATAAAATAATAGGATGGTTATTATATCCTTGGTGGTGGGTGGCCAAGGTTCGGCACGGCCGAACTTAATTCATTTTTATTATACCCACCACCGAAGGATGGGGGTATATTCATTTTGTCATTCCGTTTGCAACACATCGAAATATCCATTTCCGACCCTATAAAGTATATATATTCTTGATCAGCGTAAAAATCTAAGACGATCTAGGCATGTCCGTCCGTCTGTCCGTCTGCCCGTCTGTCTGTTGAAATCACGCTACAGTCTTTAAAAATTGAGATATTGAGCTGAAATTTTGCACAGATTCTTTTTTTGTCCATAAGCAGGTTAAGTTCGAAGATGGGCTATATCGGACTATATCTTCATATAGCCCCCATATAGACCGATCCGCCGATTTATGGTCTTAGGCCCATAAAAGCCACATTTTTTATCCGATTTTGCTGAAATTTGGGACAGTGAGTTGCGTTGAGCCCTTCAACATCCCTCGTCAATTTGGCCCAGATCGGTCTAAATTTGGCTATAGCTGCCATATAGACCGATCCTCCGATTTATGGTCTTACGCCCATAAAAGCCACATTTATTATCCGATTTTGCTGAAATTTGGGACAGTGAGTTGCGTTGAGCCCTTCGACATTCTTCGTCAATTTGGCCTAGATCGGTCCAAATTTGGATAGAGCTGCCATATAGACCGATCCTCCGATTTATGGTCTTAGGCCCATAAAAGCCACATTTATTATCCGATTTTGCTGAAATTTGGGACAGTGATTTGCCTTAGGTCCTTCGATATCTTTCTTCTATTTGGCCCTGATCGGTTCAGATTTGGATATAGCTGCCATATAGACCGATCTCTCGATTTAAGGTTTTGGGCTCATAAAAAGCGCATTTATTATCCGATGTCGCCGAAATTTGGGACAATGACTTGTGTTGGGCCCTTCGATATTTGTAGGGTCTTAGGCCCATAAAAGCCACATTTATTATCCGATTGAGCTGAAATTTGGGACAGTGAGTTTTGTTAGGCCCTTCGACATCCTTCGTCAATTTGGCTCAGATCGGTCCAGATTTGAATATAGCTGCCATATAGACCGACCCTCCGATTTAGGGTCTAAGGGCCATAAAAGCCACATCTTCTATCCGATTCCACTGAAATTCGGGACAGTAAGTTGTGTTAGGCCCTTCAACATCCTTTGTCAATTTGGCCCAGATCGGTTCAGATTTGGATATAGCTGCCATATAGACCGATCCTCCGATTTATGGTGTTAGGCCCATAAAAGCCACATTTATTACCCGATTTTGCTGAAATTTGGGACAGAGAGTTTTGTTAGGCCCTTCGACATCCTTCGTCAATTTGGCTCAGATCGGTTCAGATTTGGATATAGCTGCCATATAGACCGATCCTCCGATTTAGGGTCTAAGGGCCATAAAAGCCACATCTTTTATCCGATTCCAATGAAATTCGGGACAGTGAGTTGTGTTAGGCCCTTCGACATCCTTTGTCAATTTGGCCCAGATCGGTTCAGATTTGGATATAGCTGCTATATAGACCGATTTCTTGATTTAAGGTTTTGGGCCCATTAAATGCTCATTTATTGTCCATGTCGCCGAAATTTGGGACAGTGAGTTAAGTTAAGCTCCTTGACATACATCTGCAATATCGCACAGATCGGTCCAAATTTAGATATAGCTGCCATATAGACCGATATCTAGGTTTTAGGTTTTGGGGCCATAAAGACGCATTTATTGTCCGATGTCGCTGAAATTTGAGACAGTGAGTTTAGTTAGGCTCTTCGACGTCCTTCTTCAATTTTGCCCAGATCGATCCAGATTTGAATATAGCTGCCATGTAGACCGATCTCTCGATTTAAAGTCTTTGCCCCATAAAAAGCGCATTTATAATCCAATTTCACTGAAATTTTACATAGTAACTTATGTTAGGCTTTTCAACATCCGTGTCGTATATGGTTCAGATCGGTTAATTTTTAGATATAGCTACTGTACTTATTAGTATTTGGTCCAAATCGGAACATGTTTTGATATAACTGATATGGGTCATAAGGTATGAAATTTTCACCGAATTTTGATGAAAGGTGGTTTACATATATACCCGATGTGGTGGGTATCTAAAGTTCGGCCCGGCCGAACTTAACGCCTTTTTACTTGTTACTCGTTCTTTCTGTGGAATAGACGTTTCTTCTCTCTCCTATTCTCCCGATATCTCTCTTTCGTCTGGCTCGTTGCTACTAATTGCACTGGTTGCTCTATGTGCTGCATTCTTCGCCTCAATAGCATCTCGACACTCTTGGTAGTACCATCGGTTTCTTGGCGGAGGCTTCCGGTACCCATGTACGGATTTCGCGCTATTTTCCATGGAGTGGGCAATTGTTTGCCAAGGAGTGCTTTCATCAAGCAGTTGGGTCAGTCGAGTGGAGTATGCCGTTGCCATATGTTGTGTTTGCAGTTTTTCAATGTCCAGCTTCCGTGCAGTGTCAGATCGTACTTTCCTCGCAATGATCAAACGGGTGCGGACCCTTGCTGCAACAGAATAATGATCCGAATCTATATTCGCTCCACTGATCGATCGTACATCCAAGACGCTGGTGTCCCGTTGTATCCTGTGGAAATGCTTTTCCATCAAAATCCTCAAATCTCTCCGGTCATTCAAGTTTTTTTGGGCTATTTTTCTTTCACGTACAACTACTTTCGCAAGACTCCTTTATTGCAAGCTAATAATCCTGTTTTATTTATTTCTTTCAGATTTAA
Source organism: Stomoxys calcitrans (assembly GCF_963082655.1). Lineage (NCBI taxonomy): Eukaryota > Metazoa > Arthropoda > Insecta > Diptera > Muscidae > Stomoxys > Stomoxys calcitrans. The sequence goes on along the minus strand of NC_081552.1, from coordinate 186,987,717 downwards.
TACACAGCGAAGAAGTCACCGAGCCATTTAATGCTTTTAAAATCTACGAAGAAACAATGGCAAAATCTACAGTACCCACTTACACTCCACCGCCTTGGATTGATCCATACTTTGATCCGACAACACCTCGTAATGTAACGGCTCTTATGGGAAAATCAGCATATCTGAGTTGTCGAGTTCGTAATTTAGGAAATAAAACGGTAAGTACCAAATGCCATTTTAGGAACATGAACCTAGGTACAATATAAGTTTACCTTAAGCGAGTAATTGCAAAATCACATGCTTAATTTTTAAGAAAATTTGGTTTTTCTTGATAAAAATTGCTTGTTTCTAGATATTTAGGTCACCAAATCGTGGAAAATTTTAAACATGGCTGGATATATCAGAAATTCCGGCAGCATGAGGTAATAACCATCCGATCCCATGGTAGCCTGTTGTAGGCACCGGATTGACCCGATGGAATCCTTCATCGGCAAGGGCTACTTCCTCAGTGTACGTGTTCGTCCTTTTATCGTCATGGGAGAGGCCCATCCCGGAGTGCCTTCTCCCCACGCTTCTGGTCCGTACGGGGATTGAAAACAACCCCGAACCCTGGTTCTGTTCGGTTTGGCAGAACCACCTCCTTCATCGGTCGATGTCGGGGAGGTGTAATCGGTGCATGAAGTGGGTACATTTCGGATCTTGCTCTGGCCTTACATCACTACGAGAGTATAGTCAGAAAATGTTGCAAGGCGCTGTGCGAACATAGACAGCAGTGATCCTCGTCGTCGAACTATGCAACCCCCCGACCTCTCCCATGCGGCAATATACGCAACAGCAGCATCTCAGCCCCAATTTTGCTAGGCCATTGCCGGGAATTGTATCATTTTTGCAATTGAATTGCAATGCTCTTCCCGGCAAGATCGAAGAGATTGTGGATTTTATGAGTCGGATGAATATATTGGTCGCAGCGATCCAGGAGACAAAGCTGACTAACACCTGCAGCTTGCACAGTTGTCACGGATACAATGTACTACGTATGGATCGCTCAAGGAATAGTGGTGGGGGATTGGCCTTCGTGATAAACCACTCCGTCCAATATAGAGCTCCAATCACGCCCGCGCCTGGAGTTAGTGACCCCTACATGGATTGCATGGGGATAGCAGTCAGGTCCGGTACTGCCGAGATAGACATATACAACGTGTACATACCGCCCGGTGGTAGATGTGTCCCAATTAATGGCCAAGCTTACAACCCCGGCACAGTGGGTTACTATCTGGCCATAATCGTCAGGTTCTAGGAGACTTTAATGCGCATCTCATTTCATGGCACCAGCATAGCATACCATTGGCAGAACAGATTGAAGGCTCCACGTTTAGCACGGTGAATGAGGATGCCCCCACTAGGACTACCTGGAGGTGTAGTAGCTTGCCATACATTTACTTTACATCCCCCTGATCTCCTGAGTGATGTATCCTGGCAAACCGTCATCTCTTTGGGGTCAGACCAACTTCCCAAAATTCTCACCATCGACCGACCACCCGACTTCATAACCTCTGAGCGCCAGACGTTTATCAATCAGATGAAGGCCGATTGGGCTGGCTTCAGAGAGTACACCAATCGCCGCTTCAGTGAACTGACACCTCCTCGGATGTGTTAGTTGCCGAGAGGAAATTCCGAGACATCATTAACGCAGCAACCGTTCGCTTTATACCAGTCTGTCGATTCCCCCAAGTGCGGCCCAATTTCCCGACGCAGGCAGTGGCAGTCGCAGACGAGCGTGATGGGATTCGTTGTACGGACCCCACTCATCCCAGAATCTGCGGGCTAAATCTGGAATTAAACAGGGTAGTCAACGAACATAGGCGGAATTTGTGGCTAGAACACTTGGAGCAATGCAACTTAGGCTCTAGTTTAGGCAAGCTGTGGCCTACTGTTAAGTGACTCGCGAAACCCGGCAGAAGGGATGACAGGACGTCAGCTACTTGTGGCAACGTAATCGTGACTGATCCGAAAAGATGCGCCAGATTGTTCAACCGTCAATTTATTGTGCATCCCGAGAGTGACAGGACCAGGAGGAGAGCCATTCGCCGCATTCGTGGTCTCCGAGCCGATGGACAGCCATCACAATTTCCCGTGGGCGAAGTTACGAACATCATCCGTGGAGCCAAATCATCCAAGGCGTTGGGTCCCGACGAAATCTCTACACCGATGATAAAGAATCTGGATTTACCTGGAGTTGAGTACCTTACCACCGTTCTCAACCTGTCTTTGAACACTCTTATAGTTCCCGATGTCTGAAAAATACGTAGAGTGATCCCGCTACTGAAGCTTGGAAAGGACCCGAGTTTGGGGGAGTCGTACAGACCTCATCCCCTTTCTCTCACTAGTAGAAAAGACGCTTGGAGCATTACTCCTCTCGCGCCTAGTAGGAGAATTTCTATTCGCGGATCATCAAAATAGATTTCGAAGACTGCATAGCACAACAACTGCTTTGCATGCAATTACCGCACACATTTGACATGGGTTCAACCAGCCCAGGCCACTTGAAGGGTCAGTCCTCATGTCACTGGACCTATCGAAGGCATTCGACACGGCCAGCCCTGCCAAACTATTTGACGACATCGCCAACACGTCCCTCCGGCCGGGCCTGAAACGCTGGTTCGCGAATTATCTATGTGGTCGCCAGTCATTTGTGGAATTTATTGACAAAAAGTCGAAGCTCCGTAGAGTGAAACTGGGAGTTCCCCAAGGCGAAGTGGCATCTTCGGCACTGTTTAACCTCTACCTATCCACCAATCCACCCTCTCCAGACGTCTTAGAGTTTCATATGCGGACGATTGTACGATGATGGCATCAGGCCTTCCACCAATTGTTGACATCTGCGATAGGTTGAACGTCTACCTCAACAAGCTTGGCTCATATTTCGCTGAAAGAAATCTGAAGAAATCTGCCACCAAATCTTCAGCCACATTGTTCACTACAAATATGCGTGAGTTGAATGCCAAGCTGACTGTGATGGTCGATTGAGAAATGATTCCGACCATCAAGTGTCCCTAAATACTTGGTGTCACATTTGAATAAAGTCAAAGGTAGAAACAAGTTCCTCAAGACACTTGCCGGCAGCACATGGGGTGCAGACAACGAAACCTTGTTGACAATGTACGAAGTAATTGGCCGGTCTGTGGTTATGCCACAGCCCAGAAAGCTTAAGGTAGATCTACAAGATCTTGAACTTGAGGTTCAACGCTACAAGAGAGAACCTCTAGATCAAGCGGGTATAGACAACATTCACGCAGATACGGTAGCAGATGCCGTGAATAGCTACCGGGTAAATGTAGTCATTGGAGAACGACCGTCTCCCATTGCACCCGAAGAAATTGACCTATCCTGGCAAACCAGAAAAGTTCTGGCTCAATTATCTTCCGGCATATACAGCCGCCTCAACTCATACAGAGCAAGGATTAATGTCGATGTTCAAGATGTATGACGCGATTATGACCAGGGACCACACGATACACTTCACATGTTTAACTTCCCAGCCAGACCCACTCGACTTAGACCCAGATCCCTTTGGACGCACCCCATCTTAGTGGGTGGGTTCCTGGACCTTGACACTCAACAGAATCAAGCTGACGAATGATAGAACATAACAAACTACTACAACAACAACCACCGGATGAAATTTTTCTTCCGATATACACGTCGGAATTACAACCAAGGCGTTCGCCCACGTAGGCGGAAATTCTAACCTCTACGCCACAGTGTCCTCCACTATCATTACAATTTGAAATACAAATTCGCCCATGAGCATTCCATTTAAGGAACAGAGGCAACCTTCTCCCATATCAATGAGTGCAGTTCGATTCAAGTTTAAGCTCAATGATAAGGGGCCTACGTTTTATAGCCGAGTCCGAACGGCGTGCCGCAGTGCGACACCTCTTTCGAGAGCAGTTTTATATGGCATAGTACCTCACAAATGTTGCCAGCATTAGGAGGGGAAAACCACAGCTGCAATTTTTTTCTGATGGTCTCGCCAGCATTCGAACCCAGACGTTCAGCGTCATAGGCTAACCTCTGCGCTACGGTGGCCTACAAGCATAATACCTCACAATTTTCGCCAGCACCAGCAGGGAAAAACCACCGTTGAAATTTTTTTTCTGATATTCCCACCAGGGTTCGAACCCGGGAGTTCAGCATCATAGGCGGACATTTAAATGTATATAAGTTAAAATCATGAAAGATAAAACTGAATTCCTATATTTATTATTCCTGCAACTTGTTTCTCCATTGGTGAAGCTTCTCTAAAAATCCTGCTCATCGTAGCAAATTGTTTATGGTCCTTCAAACAAAAAGGATAAAACAGGACGAGTAGGACTGGAAAATATCGTTTGCAATTAATTGCGATTACATAGAGTTTTTGAGTCTTTATTATCATTACAGTTGTTCTCTAAACTCCTTCCATTTATTGCTTCGGACCATTTAAAATGCTTGAGTGAGTCTCTTGAAATTGAGAAAATCACCCCCTAAAGAGATTCTGTCGACTCTTTTTCTTTGATGTTTCCGTATTGGTAACAATTTTAAATGTATTTTCTGTTCTGTGCTGTCACACTAGCAGCAGAACAAAGAAGAAAGCAAACAAAATTAAGTTACTATTGCCGAAATGAAACGAAATGAAATGGAATAAGAAAAAATGTTAGCAACAAATTTTAATTACTTATCTATGAAAATTATTGCAGCCATCTTTGCACAAAAAGGAACAAATGACAATTGTAATGGGAGCTTCCAAAATGTACATTAAGATGTAAATTAGAAAGCCGGGCTTTAAAAAAATGGTGAGGGATTTTAGATGTAAATGGTTGAATGCACTTGAGTAGAAAATATTGGGTTGCCCAAAAAAGTAATTGCGGATTTTTCATATAGTCGGCGTTGACAAATTTTTTCACAGCTTGTGACTCTGAAATTGCATTCTTTCTTCTGTCAGTTATCAGCTGTTACTTTTAGCTTGCTTTAGAAAAAAGTGTAAAACAAGTAAAAGCGTGCTAAGTTCGGCCAGGCCGAATCTTATATACCCTCCACCATGAAGCGCATTTGTCGAGTTCTTTTCCCAGCATCTCTTCTTAGGCAAAAAAAGGATATAAGGAAAGATTTGCTCTGCTATTAGAGCGATATTAAGATATGGTCCGGTTTGACCACAATTAAATTATATGTTAGAGACCTGTTTAAAATGTCAGCCAATTCGAAAAAGAATTGCGCCCTTTAGGGGCTCAAGAAGTAAAATAGAGTGATCGATTTATATGGGAGCTGTATCGGGCTATAGACCGATTCAGACCATAATAAACATGTATGTTGATGGTCATGAGAGAATCCGTCGTACAAAATTTCAGGCAAATTGGATAATAATTGCGACCTCTAGAGGCTCAAGAAGTCAAGATCCCAGATCGGTTTATATGGCAGCTATATCAGGTTATGAACCGATTTGAACCTTATTTTACATAGTTGTTGAAAGTAACAATAACAAGTAAAAGCGTGCAAAGTTCGGCCGGGCCGAATCTTATATACCCTCCACCATGGATCGCATTTGTCGAGTTCTTTTCCCGGCATCTCTTCTTAGGCAAAACAAGTAAAAGCGAGCTAAGTTCGGCCGGGCCGAATCTTATATACCCTCCACCATAGATCGCATTTGTCGAGTTCTTTTCCCGGCATCTCTTCTTAGGCAAAAAAGGATATAAGAAAAGATTTGCTCTGCTATTAGAGCGATATCAAGATATGGTCCGGTTTGGACCACAATTAAATTATAAGTTGGAGACCTGTGTAAAATGTCAGCCAATTCGAATAAGAATTGCGCCCTTTGTGGGCTCAAGAAGTGAAATAGAGAGATCGATTTATATGGGAGCTGTATCGGGCTAAATACCGATTCAGACCATAATAAACACGTATGTTAATGGTCATGAGAGAATCCGTCGTACAAAATTTCAGGCAAATCGGATAATAATTGCGACCTCTAGAGGCTCAAGAAGTCAAGATCCCAAATCGGTTTATATGGCAGCTATATCAGGTTATAAACCGATTTGAACCATTTTTGGCACAGTTGTTGGACATCATAACAAAATACTACGTGCCAAAATTCATTCAAATTGGATAGGAATTGCAACCTCTACAGGCTCAAGAAGTCAAGACCCAAGTTCGGTTTATATGAAAGCTATATAAGGTTATGGACTGATTTTCACCATACTTAGCACAGTTGTTGGATATCGTAACAAAACACGTCGTGCAAAATTTCATTCCAATCGGATAAGAATTGCGCACTCTAGAGGCTCAAGAAGTCAAAACCCCAGATCGGTGTATATGGCAGCTATATCAGGTTATGGACCAATTTGAACCATACTTGGCACAGTTGTTGGATATTATAACAAAACACGTGGTGCAAAATTTCATTCCAATCGGATAAGAGTTGCGCACTCTAGAGGCTCAAGAAGTCAAGACCCAAGATCGGTTTATATGGCAGCTATATCAGGTTATGGACCGATTTGAACCATACTTGGCACAGTTGTTGGATATCATAACAAAGCACGTCGTGCAAAATTTCATCCCAATCGGATAAGAATTGCGCACTCTAGAGGCTTAAGAATTCAAGACCCAAGATCGGTTTATATGGCAGCTATATCAAAACATGGATCGATATGGCCCATTTACAATACCAACCGACCTACACTAATAAGAAGTATTTGTGCAGAATTTCAAGCGGCTAGCTTTACTCCTTCGGAAGTTAGAGTGCTTTCGACAGACAGACGGACGGACGGACGGACGGACAGACGGACAGACGGACAGACGGACGGACATGGCTAGATCGACATAAAATTTCACGACGATCAAGAATATATATACTTTATGGGGTCTCAGACGAATATTTCGAGTAGTTACAATCAGAATGACGAAATTAGTATACCCCCCATCTTATGGTGGAGGGTATAAAAAGGATATAAGAAAAGATTTGCTCTGCTATTAGAGCGATATCAAGATATGGTCCGGTTTGGACCACAATTAAATTATATGTTGGAGACCTGTGTAAAATGTCAGCGAATTCGAATAAGAATTGCGCCCTTTGTGGGCTCAAGAAGTAAAATAGAGAGATCGATTTATATGGGAGCTGTATCGGGCTATATACCGATTTAGATCATATAAAACACGTATGTTGATGGTCATGAGAGGATCCGAAATTTCTAAATTAAAAATTTCAGGCAAATCGGATAATAATTGCGACCTCTAGAGGCTCAAGAAGTCAAGATCCCAGATCGGTTTATATGGCAGCTATATCAGGTTATGAACCGATTTGGCACAGTTGTTGGATATCATAACCAAATACTACGTGCCAAAATTCATTCAAATTGGATAAGAATTGCGACCTCTACAGGCTCAAGAAGTCAAAACCCCCGATCGGTGTATATGGCAGCTATGGTGGAGGGTATAAAAAGGATATAATAAAAGATTTGCTCTGCTATTAGAGCGATATCAAGATATTGTCCGGTTTGGACCACAATTAAATCACATGTTGGAGAACTGTGTAAAATGTCAGCCAATTCGAATAAGAATTGCGCCCTTTGGGGGCTCAAGAAGTAAAATAGAGAGATCGATTTTTATGGGAGCTGTATTGGGCTATAAACCGATTCAGACCATAATAAACACGTTTGTTGATGGTCACGAGAGGATCCATAGTACAACATTTCAGGCAAATCGGATAATAATAGCGACCACTAGAGGCTCAAGAAATCAAGATCCCAGATCGGTTTATATGGCAGCTATATCAGGTTATGAGCCGATTTGAACCTTATATGGCACAATTGTTGAAGGTGAGAATAAAATACTTCATGAAAAATTTCTGCCAAATCGGATAGGAATTGCGCCCTCTAGAAGCTAAAGAAGTCAAGTCCCCAGATCTGTTTATATTACATCTATATCAGGTTATAAACCGATTTGAACCACACTTGGCAGAGTTGTTGGATATCATAACAAAACACTTCGTGCAAAAATGCATTCAAATCGGCTAAAAATTGCGCTCTCTAGAGGCTCAAGAAGTCAAGACCCAAGATCGGTTTATATGGCAGCTATATCAAAACATGGACCGATATGGCCCATTTACAATACCAACCGACCTACACTAATAAGAAGTATTTTTGTGCAAAATTTCAAGCGGCTAGCTTTACTCCTTCGGAAGTTAGCGTGCTTTCGACAGACAGACGGACGGACGGACGGACGGACATGGCTAGATCGACATAAAAGTATATATACTTTATGTGGTCTCAGACGAATATTTCGAGTAGTTACAAACAGAATGACAAAATTAGTGTACCCCCCATCCTATGGTGGAGGGTATACAAAGGTATATTTGATTAAAGTTCATTCTAAGTTTTATTAAAAATGCATTTACTTTCTTTTAAAAAATCCGCAATTACTTTTTGGGCAACCCAATATATTAATTTATATAGCCAAATGATCAAATACAAGTTCTTCGTATATATAACAAAATCTTGCCTTCTCTATACTCATTTTAGGTTTCCTGGATACGACATCGAGACATGCATATCCTTACAGTTGGTACATATACCTATACCACGGATTTACGGTTTCAAGCTATACGTCACGCGGAAACTGATGATTGGACGTTGCAAATTAAATGGGCCCAAAAACGTGATGCCGGTGTCTATGAATGCCAAATATCAACACAGCCGGTGCACAGTTATTTTGTGGATCTAAATGTTGTGGGTAAGTTGACCGAAACCCATATGAAGTCTGCTAAGCCAATTTAGGGGTTGCTGGAAGCTGGCGCTTAATCAAGGGATACATACGCAATGCCATAAAATAGACATAAACAAGAAAAAGCGAGCGTAGTTCGACCAGGCTGAATCTTATATATCCTCCACCGTGGAAAGCATTTGTCAAGTATATTATTGACTTTTTGAAATATATATTGACCGATATGGACCGAACTTGTTAAGTATGTTGGATGTCATAGAAAAACACCACCTTCAAATTGAGTAATAATTGCGTCCTTCAGAGTCTCAGAAAGTTAAATTGGGAGTTCGGTTTATATAGCAGCTATATCATGTCATCGATTTTTTTAGACCTTACTTGGAACAGTTGTTGGAAGTCATGGAAAATCGATATATCCAACACTTCAACCATATTGAATAAGAAGTGCATCCCCTAGAAGTTCAAGAAGTCAACACCCAAGATCGGATTATATGGCAGCTATATCAAAACATGAACCGATTTGGCCCATTTACAATCCCAACCAATTTCCACTAATAGGAAGTATTTTTGCAAAATTTCAAGCGCCTATCTTTACTCCTTCGACAGTAAGAGTGCTTTCGTCAGACAGACGGTCGGACGGACTGACAAGGCTAGATCGACTTAAAATGTCATGATGATCATAAATATATATATGTATATCTTATTGGATCTTCCAGGCATATCTCGAGGCATTACAAAAGGAATGACGAAATTAGTATACTTCCATCCTTTGTTGGAGGGTATAAAAAAAGAACAAGCAAAAGCATGCTAAGTTCGTTCGGCCCGAACCTTATATACCCTCCACCATGCATCACATTTTTCGAAGGATAAAATAAAAGAATTGCTATATTATTGGAGCTAAAGGGTGATTTTTTTGAGGTTAGGATTTTCATGCATTAGTATTTGACAGATCACGTGGGATTTCAGACATGGTGTCAAAGAGAAAGATGCTCAGTATGCTTTGACATTTCATCATGAATAGACTTACTAACGAGCAACGCTTGCAAATCATTGAATTTTATTACCAAAATCAGTGTTCGGTTCGAAATGTGTTCAAATTTTGACAAATTTTGTTCAGCGATGAGGCTCATTTCTGGTTGAATGGCTACGTAAATAAGCAAAATTGCCGCATTTGGAGTGAAGAGCAACCAGAAGCCGTTCAAGAACTGGCCATGCATCCCGAAAAATGCACTGTTTGGTGTGGTTTGTACGCTGGTGGAATCATTGCACCGTATTTTTTCAAAGATGCTGTTGGACGCAACGTTACGGTGAATGAACACATTTCGAACCGAACACTGATTTTGGTAATAAAATTCAATGATTTGCAAGCGTTGCTCGTTAGTAAGTCTATTCATGATGAAATGTCAAAGCATACTGAGCATCTTTCTCTTTGACACCATGTCTGAAATCCCACGTGATCTGTCAAATACTAATGCATGAAAATCCTAACCTCAAAAAAATCACCCTTTATATGAAGTTATATATGCAGCGACCTAAAATGTCATGACGGTTAAGAATATATTTACTTTATGGGGTCTTAGACGAATATTTCGAGGCATTACAAACAGAATGACGAAATTAGTAAACCCCCATCTAATGGTGGAGGGTATTAAAAAGAGGAATAAAAATTGTTAGTCCGATTTTTATATGATAACAAACAAGTAAAAAGGAGATATCGGTCTATATGCAAATCTTGATCGATAGACCAAAGTGCAGAAATATGTGGAGGGGCTTAACAAAACTCTCTGTCCCAAATTTCGGTAACATCGGGTAATAAATGTGCCTTTTATGGGCCCAAAACATTAAATCGAGAGATCGGTCGATATGGCAGATATATCCAAATCTGATCCGATCAATACCAAATTGAAGAAAGATGTCCAGGGGCAACTCTCTGTTCCAAATTTCAGCAAAATCGGATAATTAATGCGGCTTTTGTGGGCCGAAGACCCTATATCGGATGATCGGTCAACAAGACAGCTATATCCAAATCTGGACCGATCTGGGCCAAATTGAAGAAGGATGTCAAAGGGTCTTACACAACTCACTGTACCAATTTTCAGCAAAATCGGATAATAAATGTGGTTTTTATTGGCCTAAGACCTTAAATCGGCCGATCGGTCTATATGGCAGCTATATCCAAATCTGAATCGATCTGGGATGTCGAAGGGTCTAACACAACTCACTGTCCCAAATTTCAGCAAAATCGGATAATAAATGTGGTTTTTGCTGGCCTAAGACCTTGAATTGGCGGATCGGTCTATATGGGGGCTATATCAAAATATGGTCCGACATAGCCCATCTTCGAACTTAACTTGCTTATGGACAAAACAACAATCTGTGCAAAGTCTCAGCTCAATATCTCAATTTTGAAAGACGAAAGCGTGATTTTAACAGACAGACGGACATGTCTAGATCGTCTTAGATTTTTACGCTGAATATATATACTTTACTAGCTGACCCGGGCCCGCTCCGCTGCGCCTTCTTTTACTTTATATGAAACATTTTCCTTGGAATATTTATTTCGACAATTAAAGATCTTTTAGTGAAATACCATGCTAACTTGACTAACAGTTTAACAATATATGTGCTTTTATCTGAATTCCATATGATCTTTATTGGTCTACGAATTTAAATTTGGATATAAGGTGAACTCCATTCTTAAAATACTTTATTTCAGCCCGATATTCTCATGATGTCTGTTTTAGGGGTGTTTTCGGGAGAGAGGTGGTCCCCCAGTTACTTGGCCCTGAAAAAATATCAGCATAGCCCCATATTGCCATTGGCTTAAGAGGAGTTTACATGATGAGGCGTCCCCCAAACACATGGCCCCAAAATAAGTTATCAAATTCGTTTTCTAATCTCAAATACCTTTCATTTGAGCCACATATTGGCATGGTCGAAAAACTTTTTTCCCGTGGGGGTGTTTTGGGAAAGGCGTGATGCCCTAAATACATGGTCCTAAATTTAGATATCAAATTTGTTTTCTACTCCCAAATACCTTTATTTGAGCCCCATATTGCGATTGATCAGTAAAAAATTGCTTTTTGTGGGGTATTTTGGGAAAGGGGTCCCGAAATGGATATAAATTCTTGCTTTACCCGCAATTCCTTCCATTTAAGCTTCACATTAACATGGTTGGTAAATATGCCCGATTTAGGGGTGTTTTTGGGATTGGGGTGGTCCTCCAAACGGCTGAGCGCGGAAAATATATCAGCAACGTGCTCTATTGTCATATTTCTATATATAATTTATTTGAAACCCATATTGCCATTGCCCTTAAAATTGGATATCAAATTCGTTTTCAAATCTTATTTAAACTCCTTATAGCAAAAGTCAGCAAATATGTCAGGTTTGGGGTATTAGACCTAAAAACTATGAATATTTAGTCCCACTCTCTTTAAGACCCAAATTGTCTCGGTGAGCAAATATGTCCTATTTGGGAGTTGTTATGATGGTGGGACGTCTTCTAAACAGTTGGCCCCTAGTGTTGGTATCAGATACGTGGTCTACTCCCACATAGATTTAATTTGAGCCCTATATATCCATAGTCGGCAAATATGACCGGTTTGGGGTGTGTTTTGTGGGGATGGGCGGATACTCCGTGAGTTGGCCTTGAAAATATATATCGGATTCGTTTTCCTCTTTAAAAACCCTCATATTTGAGCCTCATATTGCAATAGTTAGCAAATATTTACTATTTGGGTGGTGTTGTGGGGTGAGGTGGCCCATTGACACTTTTCCCGAATATTGATATCAAATTCGTGCTTTACTCCCGAACACCTTTCATTTGAGCCCCATATAGCTATGGTCGTAAATTTGTTCCCTTTGGGGGAAGTTTTTGGTGATAGAGGGCCCCCCAAACACTTGGTCCCATATTTGTATATCAGATTCGTATTATACATTCAAATACCTTTTATGTAAGCCCAATTTTCTCATGGTCAGTAAATAAGTCCTGTTTGGGAATGTTTGGGAAAGTGGTGGACCCCCAGAAACGTGGCCCACATTTGGATATCAGATTCGTATTTTACCTCGCAAATACCTTTCATTTTATCCCATATTGCCATTGTCGGTAAATATATCCGATTTAGGGGGTGTTTTGGGAGTTGGGGTGGTCCCCCTAGTCCGACAATTGGATATCAGATACGTTTTCTTATCCTAAATACCTTTCATTTGAGTCCCATATTGTCATGATTGGTCTAAATATATGTTTGGTAGGTTTTAGGGTGGGCCAGCCCCTTAGGTACCCCATCCGAAATTTGGATACCATATTGTTATTTTTAGGGTGCTATATGAAAGCACAGCAAAATTTCGCTTAAAATCGCAAAACCCATCTCCGAGATCTGGCGTTTCTGAAAATAGGGTAAGTGGGAGGGGTCCCGCCCCCCTTCAGATATCAAAAAATATATGTACCCTATTTTCACCACGGAGTCATTATGCACCATCTGTGTAAATTTCAAGAAAATCGGTTCAGCCGTTTCTGAGTCTATAAGGAACACACAAACATACAAACAAACAAAAATTGATTTTTATACCCTCCACCGTAGGATGGGGGGGGGGTATACTAATTTCGTCATTCCGTTTGTAACTACTCAAAATATTCGTCTGAGACCCATAAAGTATATATATTCTTGATCGTCGCGACATTTTATGTCGATCTATCCATGTCCGTCCGTCTGTCTGTCGAAAGCACGCTAACTTCCGAAGGAGTGAAGCTAGCCGCTCGAAATTTTGCACAAGTAGTTCTTATTAGTGTTGGTCGGGTTGGTATTGTAAATGGGCCATATCGGTCCATGTTTTGATAAAGCTGCCATATAAACCGGTCTTGGGTCTTGACTTCTTGAGCCTCTAGAAGGCGCAATTCTTATCCGATTGGATGAAATTTTGTACGACGTGTTTTGTTATGATATCCAACAACTGTGCCAAGTATAGTTCAAATCGGTTCATAATCTGGTATAGCTGTCATATAAACCGATCTTGGATCTTGACTTTGTTGAGCCTCTAGAGGGCGCAATTCTTATCCGATTTTTTTGAAATTGTGCACGTAGTGTTTCGTATCACTTTCAACAACTACGCTAAGTATGGTTTAAATCGGTCCCCACCGAAGGATGGGGGTATATTCATTTTGTCATTCCGTTTGCAACACACCGAAATATCCATTTCCGACCCTATCTTAACAAGTAAGAGCGCGCTAAGTTCGGCCGGGCCGAATCTTACATACCCTCCACCATGGATCGCATTTGCCGAGTTCTTCTCCCGGCATCTCTTCTTAGGCAAAAAAGGATATAAGAAAAGATTTGCTCTGCTATTATTATATTATTACATGTTGGAGACCTGTGTAAAATGTCAGCCAATTCGAATAAGAATTGCGCCCTTTGGGGGCTCAAGAAGTAAAATAGAGAGATCGATTTATATGGGAGCTGTATCAGGCTATAGACCGATTCAGATCATAATAAACACGTATGATGATGGTCATCCGTCGTACAAAATTTCAGCAAAATCGGATAAGAATTGCGCACTCTAGAGGCTCAGAAGTCAAGACCCAAGATCGGTTTATATGACAGCTATATCAGGTTATGGACCGATTTGAACCATACTAGGCATATTTATTGGATATCATAACAAAACACGTCGTGCAAAATTTCATTCCAATCGGATAAGAATTTGCGCACTCTAGAGGCTCAAGAAGTCAAGACCCAAGATCGGTTGATATGGCAGCTATATCAGGTTATGGACCGATTTGAACTATACTTGGCACAGTTGTTGGATGTCATAACAAAATACGTCGTGCAAAATTTCATTCCAATCGGATAAGAATTGCGCACTCTAGAGGCTCAAGAAGTCAAGACCCAAGATCGGTTTATATGGCAGCTATATCAGGTTATGGACCGATTTGAACCATACTTAGCACATTTATTGGCTATCATAACAAAACACGTCGTGCAAAATTTCATTCCAATAGGTTAAGAATTGCGCACTCTAGAGGCTCAAGAAGTCAAGACCCACGATCGGTTTATATGGCAGCTATATCAGGTTATGGACCGATTTGAACTATACATAGCACATTTATTGGATATCATAACAAAACACGTCGTGCAAAATTTCATTCCAATAGGATAAGAATTGCGCACTCTAGAGGCTCAAGAAGTCAAGACCCAAGATCGGTTTATATGGCAGCTATATCAAAACATCGACCTATTTGATTCATACTCGGCAAGGTTGTTGGATATCATAACAAAACACGTCGTGCAAAACTTCATTCCAATCGGATAAGAATTGCGCACTCTAGAGACTCAACAAGTCAAGACCCAAGATCGGTTTATATGGCAGCTATATCAAAACATGGACCGATATGGCCAATTTGCAATACCAACCGACCTACACTAATAAGAAGTATTTGTGCAAAATTTCAAGCGGCTAGCTTTACTCCTTCGGAAGTTAGCGTGCTTTCGACAGACAGACGGACGGACGGACGGACAGACGGACGGACATGGCTAGATCGACATAAAATTTCACGACGATCAAGAATATATATACTTTATGGCATCTCAGACGAATATTTCGAGTAGTTACAAACAGAATGACGAAAATAGTATATCCCCCATCTTATGGTGGAGGGTATAAAAAGTTCTTCCTGCCAAATTCGAGAGAACCGGTTAATTAATGACAATTTAATGGCATTATTTCTGCAAATCGGACAAACATATATATGGGTGCGATATTCAAATCTGAACCGATTTCAAGCAAACTTCTTAGATATTGTGGCAATTTTCGTGGAAGGTGTTTTAGAAAATTTTGGGAAGATTGGTCAATAAATGCGCTTGCAATAGCTCTAGGGGTGAAAATCGGCCTATATGTAAATCTGAACCGATTTCTATGAAATTTACCAATAATGTCGAGAGTCATAAGATAATCATTCCTGCCAAGTTTCGAGAGAATCAATTAACAAATGACTTTTTCATTGCATTATTACTGTAAATCGGACGAACATTTATATTGGAGCTATATCCAAATTCTAACCGATTTTTATACCCTCCACCATAAGATGGGGTGTATACTAATTTCGTCATTCTGATTGTAACTACTCGAAATATTCGTCTGAGACCCCATAAAGTATATATATTCTTGATCGTCGTGAAATTTTATGTCGATCTAGCCATGTCCGTCCGTCTTTCCGTCCGTCCGTCTGTCTGTCGAAAGCACGCTAACTTCTGAAGGAGTAAAGCTAGCCGCTTGAAATTTTGCACATATACTTCTTATTAGTGTAGGTCGGTTGGTATTGTAAATGGGCCATATCGGTCCATGTTTTGATATAGCTGCCATATAAACCGATCTTGGGTCTTGACTTCTTGAGCCTCTAGAGTGCGCAATTCTTATCCGATTAGAATGAAATTTTGCACGACGTGTTTTGTTACGATATCCAACAACTGTGCCGAGTATGGTTCAAATCGGTCCATAACCTTATATAGCTGTCATATAAACCGATCTTGGGTCTTGACTTCTTGAGCCTCTAGAGTGCGCAATTCATATCCGATTGGAATGAAATTTTGCACGACGTGTTTTTTTGCGATATCCAACAGTTGTGTAAAGTATGGTTCAAATCGGTCTATAACCTTATATAGCTGTCATATAAATCGATCTTGGGTCTTGACTTTTTGAACCTCTAGAGGGCGCAATTCTTATCCAACTTGAATGAATTTTGGCACGTAGTATTTTGTTATGATATCCAACAACTTTGCCAAATATGGTTCAAATCCGTTCATTACCTGATATAGCTGTCATATAAACAGATGTGAGGACTTGACTTCTTGAGCTTCTAGAGGGCGCAATTCCTATCCGATTTGGCTGAAATTTCGCAAGACGTTTTTTATTGTTACTTTCAACAACTATGTCAAATAAAGTACAAGTCGGTTCATAACCTGATATAGGTGCCATATAAACCGATCTGGGATCTTGACTTCTTGAGCCTCTAGATGTCGCAATTATTATCCGATTTGCCTGAAATTTTGTACTACAGATCCTCTCATGACTATCAACATATGTGTTTATGATGGTCTGAATCTGTCTATAGCCCGATACAGCTCCCATATAAATCGATCTATCTATTTTACTTCTTGAGCCCACAACGGGCGCAATTCTTATTCGAATTGGCTGACATTTTACACAGGTCTCCAACATATAATTTAATTGTGGTCCAAACCGGACCATATCTTGATATCGCTCTAATACAGGGCAAATATTTTCTTATATCCTTTTTTTGCCTAAGAAGAGATGCCGGGAAAAAAACTCGACAAATGCGATCCATGGTGGAGGGTATATAAGATTCGGCCCGGCCGAACTTAGCACGCTTTTACTTGTTCTTAATTTCAATAGGTTTCGTCGCTAGGCCGAAAAACATGCCTGTACCAAATTGAAGACGATTGGATGAAAATTGCGACCTGTAGTTTGTGCACAAATTAACATGGGCAGAGGGACGGACAGACAGACGGACATAGCTTAAACGAATCAGAAAGTGATTCTGAGTCGGTCGGTATACTTATCAATGGGCCTATCTCTCTTCCTTTTGGGTGTTACAAGCAAATGCAAGTTATAATACCCTGTACCACAGTAGTGGTGTAGGGTATAATGAATATACCCCATTCTTTGGTGGTTGGTATAAAAAGGCATTAAGTCCGGTCGGTCAAAACGTTGGAAATTCGCCACCCTGGATATGTATATATTTTAAACACTAAGGCGATTTTACTATGCCCGTGTGTCTGTCCGTCTGTTGTCATCTCACTACAGCCTTGAAAAGTTGATTTATTGAGCTGAAATTCGGCATAAATACATATTTTTGCTGCACGCATGTTAAGTTATTGAACGGGCAAAATCCGACTATATTTGGATATAGCTACTATATAGACCGATCTGTCGATTAAGGGTCTGAAACCAATAAAAGCTGTATTTATTAACCAAATCGCTGAAATTTGAAACCGTGAGTTGTTTTAAGCTTCCCGATTTTCGACTAAAATATGATTCAGTTCGGACTATATTTAGATATAGCTGCCATGTTGACTGATCTGCCGGTTAAGGGTCTGTAGCCCGTAAGAGCTGCATATATTTTCCAAAATTAGCTGAAATTTGAAATACTGAGTTGTTATAAGCCTCTCGACCTCCGACCTGAATATGGTTCAGATCGGACTATATTTAGATATAGCTGCCATATGGTTCGTTCTGCCGATTAAGAGTCTGAAGCCCAAAAAAGCTGCATTTGACATCCGATTTTTCTGCAACTTGAAACAGCGAGTGGTATTTAGACTTCCGACATCCGACCCAAACATGGTTGAGGTCGGATTAAATTTAGATATAGCTGGTCCACAAACATAGTATCTAAATTCCATAAAAGACGAATTTATTATCCGATTTTTTTGGAATTTGACACAGTGACTTGTATTAAGCCTTGCATCATATTTCATATCGGACGATAGTTAGGTATAGCTGTCATATAGACCGACTTTCTAATTTATATTTAATTTAATTCCATTGAAGGCGGATTTATTTCCCAGACCAGACCAGCCCCTGTTTAAATATAATTATGGATATGGTAGTGTAGTTATAATAAAACTAATATATCCATGGTGGTGGGTATCCAAAGTCCGACACGACCGAACTTAAAACGTTTTTACTTGTTATAGTCCGAGCGGCGCACAGTGGGAGAAAACCGAAAAACTAGTAACAAATATACCATGTGAGAACGGGTTGAGATATCTCTTTGAAATGTTAAATGGTTAGAGCCGAACCACAAATTCTTTCGTAAATTGCAAAACACAAAGCCAATGTCAGCCAAAATGTCAACAAATAAAAATTAAACTCTCAAGAGGCGCCCAGACAACTTTAATCCTTAATCCTTAAATTTTGCACAAACGACATCACTTCGGCTCTAACCATTTCAAATTTCAAAGAGATGTCACTACCCGTTCTCACACGGTATATTTTGAACAATAGTTTTTTTCGGATTTTCTGCTACTGTGCGGCGTGCCGCAGTGCGATAACATTTTGAGGAAAAGTTTTTACATGTCATACAGTGCACCACAAATGTCGCCAGGGTCAGGAGGGGATAACCACCGCTGAAAATTTGCCCTACGTTGGCTTTCATACAGACCGTTTGGTGGCCTACATATAGGCCGTCCCAATGACCGATCGCTCGATTAAGGTTCATTAACCCATCTAGGGCCCATCGGTCTTATGTGGAAACAAGAGCATACATTAGTAATCGTTAATCGTAAATTGATACACTGTTTATGGTAAAGACCTTATATTGGGAGTTCGGCCACACTCGGCGTGGATACTGAAATGCTTAGAACAGGTCCTTGTGCCAAATTTAAGCAAAATCATTTGATAAATACGCCTTTTATGGGCTCATAAATTTATATAGGATGATCGCTATATATGACAGCTATGTTCAAATATAGACTGATTGCAACCATATCCGACACGTATGACTTAACTTGACTTACATAGCTAGCATATAAAGCAATGAAAAGAAGACAACGCAACATGAATAGATTTACATCGCTTTACTGGCAGCATTCAGTTTTTGTTTTGTTTCTGATGCATTAACTACGCTTTTTCGTTGCCACAGTCAAACAACAGCATTTAACTAACTGCAATATAAGAAAAGAATTTCTATTTATTTGGTACCCTTTCTATTTTTTTACATTTTTATATTTTATCGATAGGGACACTATAGGTATTAAATGAAAGATATTTAACTGAATGGAACGATTTTTATATAAAACTCATGGCCTCAAGTGTCAGTGGGGTCGCGAATTTTACCAGAACACATCGTGGTGTGTGCCCAAAATTCGGCACTGCCGAACTTTGCATAATTTTAGTTGCTTATTACTAATCTTCATAAAAAAAAATTAAATTTACTTTGTTTAAAATAATTTCTACATTTCTAGTGCCAACGGCAACCATTCAAGGCGGACCCGATTTTCATGTGGACAAAGGAAGTACCATCAATCTAACATGTACCGTAAAATTCAGTCTGGAGCCTCCAGCCTACATATTTTGGTATCACCATGAAGAGGTAAATAGGCATTGAATAAAACGCCATGTGATTATAAACATTATCCCTTTAAAATTTCCCCAGAAGACCCGGGAACTTTTGGCCCAATATAATTGCAAATTTTTTAAGCTATCTAAATCAATATTTCGATTAAAAATATGTTCACAAATGTCTTCATAACTCACAAAATACGAGGTCATACTCGGAAGAATATCAAACATGTAAGAGCGTGCTAAGTTCGGCCGGGATGAATCTTATATGCCCTCCACCATGGATCGCATTTGTCGAGTTCTATGAGCGGTATCTCGTTTTAGGCAAACAAAGAATATTGAATATGAACTGTTATGCTATTGGAGCTTTATCAAGTTATAGTCTGATTCGGACCATAACATTTCAGTGTAACATTTCAGTTCATTCGGATAAGAATTTCGCCTTGTAGGGGCTCAAGAAGCAAAATCGGGAGATAGGTTTATGTGGGAGCTGTATCAAGCTATTGATCGATTCAGACCATATTAGACACGTATGTTGAAAGTCATGAGAGAAACCGTTGCACAAAATGTCTGCCAAATCGGATGAGAATTGTGTCCTCTAGAGACTCAAGAAGTCAAGATCCCAGATCGGTTTATATGGCAGCTATATCAGGTTATGTACCGATTTGCGCCGTACTTAGCAAAGTTATTGGAAGTTATAACAAAACACCTCATGCAAAATTTCCAAACCAAATCGAATAAGAATTGCGCGCTCTAGAGGCTCAAGATCAAGACCCAAGATCGGTTTATATGGCAACTATATCAAATTATTGACCAATTTGCTTTCGACAGACAGAAGGACGGACATGGCTAGATCGACTTAAAATTAAATGACGATCAACAGACTCAGACGCATATTTCGAGATGTTACAATCACAATGACTAAATTAGTATACCCCCATCCTATGATGGAGGGTATAAAAATAATTATGTCAGTCGAATATCTCTCAGCTTCTCAAGCCCTATAAAGTACATCCTTTTTTTGCCAAAGATCTATTGGCACAAAAAAAGCTTCTGTTTTATAGGGCTTGAGAAGCACTTTCCAACAAATAACGAAATTTTAGAAATTAAGCCACAAATGAAAACTTTGCAACGCAGACAAAATTGGTAGGGGATGACTTTATCAGAGGGTTCACGAATGTGGCCTAGACTCAAATTTTGGATATCGTTGTTAGACGCTCTATATATATCAAATTTCATAAAGATGTTTCATTTCGTTCAAAAATGGCAGACTGATTTTCACATATTTTAACTCTTTTGATTGTAAGATTTGTCGAGAATGTATAGGAAAATCACCGCGATGTCCACATTGAGTACTCAATTTTGAGCATTATACAGGCATGGTCAGGAAATAATTCCCGTTAAGGGGTGCTGAAACGGTCTTTCAGATCTTTTGCGCAATGAGGGTATCATATTTCTACTCTACTCCAAATACCTTTCATTTGAGCCTTATATTGCTATGGTCGGTATAGATGTCCGGTATGCATGTATTTTTGGGGGTAAGGTGGACTCCCATATATCATATTCAATTCAATTCAATTCAATTCAATTCACTTTATTAATAATCTCAAAGCCATTTTGGCCAAATTGATTACAAAGAAATATATAATGGCACAATATAACTAAATACTTATATCTACAAACGTATATAAATTAAAAATATTTTACTACTCTATCATGGATTTGGATTGTTTCCCCCATAAACATATCACTTAATTCTTTACCCATTATCAACAGTCAAGACGATAAAAGAGTTAGCATTTTCATTTTAAAGTTAGAAATTGAAAGTTCAAAGTGTCTTTCAGAGTATGGTAAAAAAGTATTCCAGATGCGACAAACTCGTACTTGAAAGGAACGTTGCATGATTAAGGAATTAAACCGTGGACAAATTAGAGAATGGGATCTTGAAGAAAGTCCAAAAGAGAAAAGAGTTGTCAAATATGTAGGAAAACCAAGCTTTGTTGCCTTATAAAACATAATAATTACACGTAGCTTTATAAAATTGCTGAAAGTGCAGCCCAAAAAGTCAAAAACATATGGAGTTACATGATCGTACGCATGCAGCCCATAAACATATCGGATAACTCTGTTAAAATATCTCTCTAAACGTATAATGTTAGAAGCACTTGTTCCAGAATATACTTCAATGCCATAAGATATCAAAGGCATCAGAAGAGAACGTGCTAACAGCTTACGTATTTTTAGTGGCATATATCCGTTAATGCTGTAAAGTTTGCGTAGACCGAAAGTTAAATTTGACAAAACCTTATTAATGTGGACATCGAAACTTAGTCTATTATCTATATAGAAACCCAATGTCTTTATCGAGCTGACATATTCCAGCATTTCATTCCTTATTACAACACCTGGAATATAACTTCCACTATAGTTAAAAACCATTGCCTTAGATTTTAATATATTTAGAACTATAAAATTATCAGCACACCAAGTCTCAATATTATTCAATGTGGTCTGAAGTCTTGCTATCAGTTCCCTAGTATTATCTCTTCCTGCAGACACAAGCAATTGAAAATCGTCGGCATACATGTGTCCAACAACGCCATGTAAAGTATCGAATATATCATTGACATACATACTAAAAAATAAAGGTCCCAATACTGACCCTTGAGGTACCCCCCTGACAACTTCTCTTGTTGAAGACAAAGCATTACCAGCTTGTACAAATTGTCTACGAGAGGAAAGAAATGATGCAATAAGCGAACAAGCTGTTTTGGAAAAGGAAAAAATTGAAAATAATTTGTTCAACAAGAGTTCATGACAGACGGATTCAAAGGCTCTACTCAAGTCCAAAGTTACTAAGATCGAAACAGATTTATTATCAATATTCCTTCTCACTTCATCCATTAAACTTGCCATCAGTGTTGTTGTGCTAAAGTGTCTCTTAAAGCCAGATTGAAAATTTGAAAATAATCTTGTTACAGTTTGACTAGCAACAATCTGTCTATTCAATAAAATCTCAAAGATCTTGGAGAACACCGGTAGAATGCTAATGGGCCTAAAGTCGCTTGGCGTTGTCGGTCTGCTAATTTTTGGTATGGGCACTACCCTTGCAATTTTCCAAGCATCTGGATAGGAGGAAGTCATCAGTATATTATTGAATAAGTGTACAATTAATCTTGAAATGAGAGGAAATATCAATCTTAAAAATCTTATTGGAACCCCATCAACTCCAACAGCGTTAGATTTAATTGAATTCAACGCATTCCACACATCTGTCTCATCCACTGGATGAAAATCAAATTCATTTAGCGGCCTCTCACCACTATAATTAACATGCATTAACCTTGGGGCACCACTAGGTGGCGGTAACAAAAAGTGAATATTACATCCCTCAACGTCCACATCATTATCAGCAAGATTACGTGAACTATTGCCGTTCGCACCTAAGTTCTTAAGTTGTTTCCATGTTTGGGACTGCGTAGTAGATTGAAATAATTCGGTAAAAAATATGCCTCTACGTTTCCGTATTATACGTTTGGCTCTATTCCTGTATTTACAATACACACGCCAACGTCCTTCGGTTCTATCTTCCAAAAAACCTCTAAAGGCCAAATCTCTTTGCTCTTGTGCGCTTTGGATTTCGAAAGCCCTCATCCAGTTAGCTGTTTGTTTCTTCTTATACAGCTTCTGGGGGATATGCCTATCATATAATTCCAATACCAACGCATTCATAAAGACAGTCTGATAATTTACATCAGTTGTACTATACATTCCACTCAGATCCATCATATTCACATCTCTAGCGCAATTTTCAAAATTAAACGAGCTATAGTCCCTAATGAATCTTGACTCGGTATCGGCGGTGGTTGGAATATTAAGAGATAAACAAATCAAAGCATGGTTGGAATTTAGGGCTGGAAATTGGAACTGCATACTCTTTTCAATTAAACTTGAATTTGACAGTAGATAATAGTCCAATAGAGAACATCTTTGGGAGCCTATGCTGAAATGTGTAGGTGATACATTGTGTATGATATCTAGTCCCATTCTACTACACAATTCTCTCATTCGAATACCATTCTCAAACAAATTTACGTTGAAGTCACCCATAATTACCACCCTTTCATACCTAGCTGTGTACTCTGCCAACAATGTTTCACAACTATCAATTCCACCATGAGGCAAATACAGAACACCAACTAATATTTTAGATTCGCCAGTACCTCCAATTTCAACAAATATACCCTCAGATATACCTTCATCCATAATCTCATACACTACTCTTGATTTAAGCGCGTTGTTAACATATACACAGACACCTCCTCCTCTTTGTACCAACCTATCACTTCTATAAACACGATATCCATCTATGTGAACAGCTGCATCTGAAATTGAAGCATTCAGCCATGTCTCCGATACACCGATGACTTGAAAGATTTTATCTTCAAATAGACTACGTATCTCTTCTAGTTTAGTTGAGTTCGATCTTGGGGCTATGCTTTGTGCGTTTAAGTGTATTGCATTAAAATGAGCTGGATTTAAGTTTAAATTACCAATCTCGTTTTTGTTGATTATGGGTCCAAGATTATCATTAATCATAACATAGGCATAGTGAAAACCCCCAAATCCATGATAAATGCAGAAACCTAAAACTAAATCTTAAAATAATAAAAAGTAACAATGATCTGTACGTATTAACTATCATTCGTTACGATTGCTACTCATTAAAAAAAATAATATTTTAGACAAAAGAAGTGATATTCTGCTATTACACAAGATATTTTAAAAAGATAAGATTCTCTAGCATAGCGATAAAATAATTCCATGAAAGAAACAAAGCTATCATAACTTGGGAAATATATATCTATCATGCCTGTTCCGATTTTCGAAAACGCAAAACGAAAGAATTTCTTTGCCGTATTTCTTGCAAAACTCGAAACGCTGACGCTTGAATTCATACTCTTATCAAAGCTCATATAGTTAGAGCAACCTCAAGTGATTTCAAATCTTAAAAGAAAGCGATTTAGAAAATATAAGCAAAACAATATATTGCGTTTTGCGAATTCGGAAACCAGAACAGGCCTGTATATGTATATTATGCATGAGAAATAAAAATTAATTGATTTGGAAAAACTAAAAATATAATTTATTTATTTGTGGTGATAACAAAATTTTGGAATCTCTAAATCTGGAATTCAAAACAGTTTACAGTCAATTAATGATAAGATAAAATAATGCTTTTCGTTTACATTTTCCTTTAATTTAATTTCTATTTATATATTTATTTTATTTAATTTTTTTTTCTTGTTTTTTTTTTTTCATATTTATTTATTTTATTTTTTTTTTTTTTTTTTTGAAATTAATATTTTAATAGATAAACATATTTCATATTCGAATATGAGAAACCAATAAGTCTATTTACAAGTCTGCCGTTAGCAAGCCCATTCCAAAGCAGCACCAACTGTTTCTAGAGCACCAGCATTTGCAGTAAAGTCATTAATTTGGTCAAATCTCACATTCTTTTCTGATCCATTCGCCAATACCAGCTTAACCTCTGGAACACTTGAATTTTTGATAAAGTATTTGGTAATTTTCTTCTCCTTCAATAGCTTTCTACAAAAATATTGCATATTTGCTGCTATGGGTGTTAGGTGTTCATTTATATACACCCTAGCTTCAATATCAGTATTTATTACATGGTTAAGCTGTAGATTTTTCGTTTTTATATAGTTAGAAAATATCTTATCTCGCTTTCTTACGGAATTAAATTTGACAAGTAATACTTTTTTATTGCGAATCCAAGTGCAAAGGTGGATATCATATGGCTCTAGCTTGACATCCAAAACATTCCCGATTTTGTCCACAACTTCGTATAAATCATCATTTGTTAAGGTTTTTGGAAGGCCACTGACCAATATGTCACATCTGTTAAGCTGTTTACGTATGTGATTATTTTCAACAACTAACTTGTCGATTTTTGAATTCGTTCCTTTCTCAAATGTCTCTATGCGAGACAAACAGTTTTCAATATCACTTTTAATAGAGTTTAGTTGCGGCAATACATTATCCATTAGTAACTTCGACACTTTTTCAATTTTAGTTTCTAGAGCTTCTAATTTGGCTCCTACATTATCTTGCCCAGAAGTATTTTGAGAAGGTAAATTAAAACACTGGCCACATCGATAAAGAAGTGCACCTTGGCTTTTCTTTATAGTCTCTATTAATGCAGCCGTCATGTTGGGTATGCCTTTTGGAGCGCAAGAAATATGAAACATATGACCGCATAAACCACAAACAATGTTAGAGCGGGAACAGTCTTTTTCGCATTCG